>NW_016878349.1:0-1419 GCF_001698545.2 Rhinopithecus bieti
CTCTTTTGTCTTTGGCTTTTTTCAAAACACTTTTTTTCTAGATACAGAGTCTAACTCTGTCACCAGGCTGAAATGCAGTGGCGAAATCATAGCTAAGCTCACTGTAGCCTTGAACTCCTGGGCTCAAGTGACTCTCCCGTTTCAACCTTCTGAGTATTAGGGATTACAGGTACTTGCCATGATGTCCGGCTTATCTTTGGCTTCAGACTTATGGTTTATAATGAGCCTCAAGTGTGGATCTATTTGAGTTTATCTTACTTAACAGTTTATTGAGCTCCTTAGATAATAATTTTCTTCAATATGGCAAGGACCATTATTTCTCCAAATATTCCTTCTTTCCTTCCTTTCTCCTTCTTTTTCTGGAATTCTTATTACAGGTATGTTGGCATGCTTAATGGTATCCCACGAATCCATATGTGTTCATTATTTTTATTCTTCTTTCTGTTCCTCACACTGAATTATCTCATTTGACTTGTTTTCAAGTCCAGTAATATTTTCTTCTGCCTGCTCGTGGGATGCTAAGGAGTCCTTCTAATAAATTTTTCATTTCTGAATATGTACTTGTCAACTTCAGAATTTTTATTTGGTTATTTAAAAAATAGTTTATAACTCTTGATTGAAATTTTATATTTTATGAGACATAATTCTAACACTTTATTTCTTTATGAATGCTTTCTTTTGGTTCTTTGAATAAATATATTTAACATAACTGATTTACGGTCTTTGTCTAGTGAGTTCAATGTGTAGGATCCTCAAGGACAGTTTCTATTCATTGCTTTTTTTTCTCCATTTCTGCTGTTTATTGTTGTTTATTCTAGTTCTTAGTTTAGTGATTTTCTGACTTAGTTCCGCAAAGTCAACATTCCTTTCTGTGGTTGATCACTGACACCTCTATTCTGTTAGCTGAGTCATCAAGTCATTGGACAGACATTTCTATAAATGCTCAGAACCATTCCAGTGTTTGCTGAGCAGCTCTGCATGTTGGGAGTACACTTCCAACACTTAGCCTAAGCCTTAACTTCTTGTTTATTCAGAGCCTTAAGGTAGGTTGGAACTGAAAGTTTTGGACCTTCTTGTCTTTTCTGATCAAGTACATAGTGCCTTAGACATTTGGGTTGATTCCAAGTCTTTGCTATTGTGAATAGTGCCACAATAAACATACGTGTGTATGTGTCTTTCTAGCAGCATGATTTATGATCCTTTGGGTATATACCCAGTAATGGGATGGCTGGGTCATATGGTACATCTAGTTCTAGATCCTCGAGGAATCGCCATACTGTTTCCCATAATGGTTGAACTAGTTTACAATCCCACCAACAGTGTAAAAGTGTTCCTATTTCTCCACATCCTCTCCAGCACCTGTTGTTTCCTGGCTTTTTAATGATTGCCATTCTTACAGGTGTGAGATGGTATCTCATG
>NW_016878350.1:0-425 GCF_001698545.2 Rhinopithecus bieti
ATTCATCTTAGATAACTTCCTGGAACGTAAGAAACAGTAGCAACAGAGGCCTTTTCTATTATCCTATTTTTTGCTTGGAGACCATTTGAAAAAACATTCATATTTAAGAAAACGAAGCTTTTTTTTTTTTTTTTTTTTGAGGCGGAGTCTCGCTCTGTCGCCCGGACTGGAGTGCAGTGGCCAGATCCAGCTCACTGCAAGCTCCGCCTCCTGGGTTCATGCCATTCTCCTGTCTCAGCCTCCGGAGTAGCTGGGACTACAGGTGCCTGCCACCTCGCCCGGCTAGTTTTTTTTTTTTTGTATTTTTAGTAGAGACGGGGTTTCACCGTGTTAGCCAGGATGGTCTCGATCTCCTGACCTCGTGATCCGCCCGTCTCGGCCTCCCAAAGTGCTGGGATTACAGGCTTGAGCCACCGCGCCCGGCC
>NW_016878351.1:0-471 GCF_001698545.2 Rhinopithecus bieti
TGTGAGCCAAAGATTTATTTATTCATTTCTTGCATTTGAAGTACTCTTCGATAACATCCTTGGCCTGAGACTCCTTTCCATAGTCCTTAACTACTACACAACTGCAACCAACCACTTTACGGGGTTTCCCCTCTCTGTCAATTTTACAGAGGCCTACCCATTCTCCTAGTTTCTTGTTGTCATCAACCTTAATTAGGTTGATCTGGTGTTCAGCACAAAGGGCCTCCACCAACTTGACATACATAGGCTCATCACAGTTGGATGCAAGCACACAAAGATGGGCTTGGCGCTTGTCTAAGGCTTTGGCAGCTTCGCGAATTCCACGTGCTAGGCCATCGTGGATGAGGGCGGTCTTCAGCACCTCTTGTAAAGCAGTATTAACGTCCATTACACCTCCAGCAGCAATGCCTTCCTCGGCCATGGCAGTGGGTTACGGGTGAAGCGAATCTTGAACGCACCCAAGCCTCCGCC
>NW_016878352.1:0-871 GCF_001698545.2 Rhinopithecus bieti
AAGAAAAGTGAAGAGGATACAAACAGAAAGACATTCCATGCTCATGGATTGAAAAAACATTGTTAAAATGACCATACTATCCAAAGCAACCTACAGATTTAATGCAATCCCTATCAAAATACCAATTACACTCTTTATAGAAAAAGAAAAAAATCTTAAAATTTGTATGAAACCACGAAAGACTCTGAAGCCACAGCAATCCTGAACAAAAATAACAAAGCGGGAGGAACTGCACTACCAGACTTCAAAATGTACTATGAAACTGTAGTAACCAAAACAGCATGGTACTGGCATAAAAAGAGACACATATAACCATGGAACAGAATAGGTAACTCAGAAATTGACCCACGTATCTACAGCCAACTAATATTTTAATAAAGGCATCAAGAACATCAGTTGGGGAAAGACAGTCTCGTCAATAAATGGTGCTGAGAAAACTGGATACCTATATGCATAAAGAATGAAATCAGACCCCTAACTCTTACCCTATACAAAAATCAACTCAAAATAGATCAAAGACCTAAACGTAAGACCTGAAACTATAAAACTACTAGGAAAGGGGGCGGAGCAAGATGGCCGAATAGGAACAGCTCCAGTCTCCAACTCCCAGCGCGAGCGACACAGAAGACCGGTGATTTCTGCATTTTCAACTGAGGTACTGGGGTCATCTCACTAGGGAGTGCCGGACAATCGGTGCTGGTCAGCTGCTGCAGCCTGACCAGCGAGAGCTGAAGCAGGGCGAGGCATCGCCTCACCTGGAAGCCAAGGGGGAAGGGAATCCGTTTTCCTAGCCAGGGGAACTGAGACACACAACACCTGGAAAACGTATGTTTATTGCGGCACTATTCACAATAGCAAAGACTTGGAATCA
>NW_016878353.1:0-900 GCF_001698545.2 Rhinopithecus bieti
GATTTCCAGCTTTAAATTGATCTGATATTCCTCGTGGGACTCTAATTGCATCTAAATAGACATCTATTGCATCTAATAGAGTCAAAAGACCCATAAGGGGCTTCTCTCGCTTTATGATGTCTTATTATTATTATTATTTTTCCTCCCTCTGGTTGATGAAATGCCAGGGTGAAAGGGATAGTCAATCGGACTAAAGCACAAGTGCCACTCCAGTTATTCAGCAGAGTGCCTAGTAAAGGTCCACCACAACACCACCACACATCCACTCAGGGATGAACAAGGGCTGACTGATTGATAAACTCTTGAAAATTCTTAAGCTCAATGCATCCTTTCAAGTCTCCAAGGAATGCTAAGTTTCCTCCCTGTTGTAAGAGACACGAAGTGAACTTAGTGTTGGGAGACAGAAGCTGGATGGCCCTCGAGGGCTGACCCACAGGGACTTTGGGATGTAGCAGAGAGAGCTTGGCATGACTTACTACTCCAGGCTGTAGAATCCTGGAAAAGAGCTATCATGCAGCCCATGCCTGGTCGACTGGAGGACACGTTAGTGGAAGGGGGATAACCTGGGCCTCTGGCCTGCCATGTGCACAAGCATAACAATCGCTTTTGCTTAATGTGCAGATGGAATATTTGATCCATTTTAACCAGGCATTTGCATCTTGGTATCCTGTCTTAATTGCTAAAGTTTGTTTTAAGTCTTTAACTTCTATGATCCTCTAGTAAAATGAAGGTATGGTTTTAGGGAAATTACAAAAGCCAGTTGGGGCAGTCCATCCTTGCTCTTTAGTGGTCCACAGAACGTTGGACCAACTATGGCATGAAAGCCGTACATGGGGGACAACACTCCTTGTTGGCACTGGGGTCTTTATCGAAATCTCCCCAGATTAAATGGTCCTAGTT
>NW_016878354.1:0-410 GCF_001698545.2 Rhinopithecus bieti
TTATTAGTGAATTTGAGCCCGGAATGGCCACGAAGTCAGAGACCCAGCCTCAAGTTTGTGCCGCTGTTGTGCTCCTTCCAGATGGACAAGCGTCGGTTCTGCCCCTGGCTGCAGAGAATTTGGCTCCTCAAGTGCCCCAGGGCCATCTCCAGAGCACGCCTGCTGGGAACATGCGGGCTTCCCAGGAGCTACGTGACCTCATGGCAGCCAGAAGGCGCAACCTGGGGTACAGGGAGCCCAAGAAACCCAAATGTCAGGTCTCGGGCAAGAGACAAAGCCCGATAGACACTCATCGGGATGAAGGTGTCCGGCCATTGCCGTCAGAGAAACAGCCTCCTTTAATAAGCCACCTTGGAGAAAACATAAAGCATTTTTTTCAGCGGCTTTTCCCAAAGAGAAAAACGAAGCCA
>NW_016878355.1:0-551 GCF_001698545.2 Rhinopithecus bieti
ACTTATGTCCTGAACGGTATTGCCTAGGTTTTCTTGTAGGTTTTTATGGTTTTAGGTCTTACATATGAATCTTTAATCCATCTTTAGTTAATTTGTATATAAAGTGTTAGCAAGTCATCCAGTTTCAGCTTTCTGCATTTGGCTAGCCAGTTTTCCCAACACCATTTATTAAATAGGGAATCCTTTCCCCATTGCTTGTTTTTGTCAGGCTTGTCAAAGATCAGATGGTTGTAGATGTGTGGTGTTACTTCTGAGGGCTCTGTTCTGTTCCATTGGTCTATATCTCTGTTTTGGTACCAGTACCATGCTGTTTTGGTTACTGTAGCCTTGTAGTATAGTTTGAAGTTAGGTACCATGATGCCTTCAGCGTTGTTCATTTACTTAGGATTTTCTTGTCTATGTGGGCACTTTTTTGGTTCCATATGAAATTCATATTTCCAATTCTGTAGCTTTTTCCAATTCTGTGAAGAAAGTCATTGGTTGCTTGATGGGGATAGCATTGAGTGTCTGAATTACTTTGGGCAGTATGGCCATTTTCACGATATTGATTC
>NW_016878356.1:0-469 GCF_001698545.2 Rhinopithecus bieti
ATACAAAGACGATGTGCAAAATCACAAGCATTCCTATACACCCGTAACAGACAAACAGAGCACCAAATCATGAGTGACCACCCATTCACAATTGCTACAAAAAGAATAAAATACCTAGGAATCCAGCTTACAAGGGATTTGAAGGACCTCTTCAGGAGAAATACCTAATGTAAATATCGACTTGATGGGTGCAGCAAACCAACATGGCACATGTATACATATGTAACAAATCTGCACGTTGTGCACATGTACCCTAGAACTTAAAGTATAACAAAATAAAATAGAATTACCATTTGATTCAAATTCTACTTCTGGATATATACCCAAAGAAGTGAAAGCAGGGACTCAAACATAATATTTGCACATCCATGTCCGCAGGCAAAAGGTGGAACCAACCCAAGAGTTTATTGATGGATGATGAGTGGATTTACAGAATGTACTATACACATACAACAGAATATTATTCAGC
>NW_016878357.1:0-546 GCF_001698545.2 Rhinopithecus bieti
CTTCTTGTGGAGTATCTTTATGGCATTCTCGGTGATCCCTGAATTTGAATGTTGGCCTGCCTTGCTAGGCTGGGGAAGTTCTCCTGGATAATATCCTGCAGAGTGTTTTCCAACTTGGTTCCATTCTCCCCGTCACTTTCAGGTACACCAATCAGACGTAGATTTGGTCTTTTCACATAGTCCCATATTTCTTGGAGGCTTTGTTCATCTTTCTCTTTTTCTCTAAACTTCTCTTCTCGCTTCATTTCATTCATTTGATCTTCAATCACTGATACCCTTTCTTCCAGTTGATCGAGTTGGTTACTGAAGCTTGTGCATTTGTCACGTAGTTCTCGTGTCATGGTTTTCATCTCTATCAGGTCATTTAAGGACTTCTCTACATTGGTTATTCTAGTTAGCCATTCGTCAAATCTTTTTTCAAGGTTTTAGTTTCTTTGTGATGGGTTCGTAATTCCTCCTTTAGCTCGAGACAAGTTTGATTGTCTGAAGCCTTCTTCTCTCAACTCGTCAAAGTCATTCTCCGTCCAGCTTTGTTCCGTTGCTGGC
>NW_016878358.1:0-549 GCF_001698545.2 Rhinopithecus bieti
GGAGTCTTGCTCTGTCACCCGGGCTGGAGTACAGTGGCACGATCTCGGCTCACTGCAACCTCCACCTCCAGGGTTCAAGCAATTCTCCTGCCTCAGCATCTCCTAGTAAGCTGGGATTACTGGCACCTGCCACCATGCCTGGCTGATTTTGTATTTTAGTAGAGATAGGCTTTCACCATGTTGGCCAGGCTCGTCTCGAACTCCTGACCTCAGATGATCCACCCACCTTGGCCTCCCAAAGTGCTGGGATTACAGGTGTGAGCCACCATGCCCAGTCACAGTTCAGTATTTCTAAATTAACACTAGAAGTAACGAAAGGGTAGTAGTAAGGACAACCACAATAAAGCCACACTTTACAATAACTTCCAAGTAAAAGAAAATTTCAAAATGCAGTTAACATGATTATTCCTTGATAGAACTGACTTTTCAAAGAAAAAGAAAATGTGTACTCAATGATTATGAAAGTGTTAAGTATCCAAAGCTATGGGAAGTGACTATATGTAACAAGAAGTAAACACAGTCTTAAACACTTTTATCATTAAAATATTA
>NW_016878359.1:0-3729 GCF_001698545.2 Rhinopithecus bieti
AGCAACAGAGGTTGCGGAAGATAGAATATTGCTGAACAGCGACTGTACCTGTCCGATTCTTACTTTGTAAGCTTTCTCTCAGTGGTGTACTCCACCCTGTGAGGTGTGGGGTGTCAGACTGGCCCTAGTGGGGGATGTCTCCCAGTTAGGCTACTCAGGGGTCAGGGACCCACTTGAGCAGGCAGTCTGTCCCTTCTCAGATCTCAACCTCCGTGTTGGGAGATCCACTACTCTCTTCAAAGCTGTCAGACAGAGTCGTTTGCGTCAGCAGAGGTTCTGCTGCTTTTTTGTTGTTGTTGATGACCTTCATTCTTATCCATGTTCTGAATTTTACTTCTGTCATTTCAGTCATTTCATCCTGGTTAAGAACAATTGCTAGGGAACTAGTGTGGTCATTCGGAGGTAAGAAGACACTCTGGCTTTTTGAGTTGCCAATGTTCTTGCACTGCTTCTTTTTCATCTGTGGAGTCAAATGTTCCTTCAGTCTTTGAAGTTGCTGTCCTTAGGATAGTTTTTTTTTTTTTTTTTTTTTTTTTTTTTTTTTTTTTTTTTTTTTTTGCTTTCATCTTTGATAAAACCCACCTTATACCACATCTTTGATGCCCTTGAGGGTTTAATTATGGTAAATCATGGGTTTAGTCAACTGACTTCCTTTCTGGAAGATTTTAGGGGGCCAGTGCTCAGCTCGGTACTCCTGGGCTGCATACTGTAATTCTGGGGGCCTAGTACTGGGCCCCTAGCTTTTTTCTCTAGTCCCTAGAAGTTAGGAACCTGTGGAGGGGCTGAGGTATTCCTGTTCTCCTGGCCACAACGATTCAACGAGTGGTAGCAGCCAAAGTGCTTCACAGGGGTAGTGGCTCATGAGTGCCAGCAGTTGTGGCAGCATAGCAGGATGCATGTGCATCAGTTGGGGCAGGGTACTAGTGGGAGTGGGGATGCTGCATTCCTCTGCATGCTCAAACCCATGGTAGCAGTGGTGGTGGTGGTGTGTTGGTGGGCAGTGGGACCACTGGCATCTATGCACACATTTGCACTGGCCATGGCAGGGGCAGCATGCAGGGGGTGGCATTGTCAGCATTCCTGGGTGTTTGCACTGGCAGTGGCATGGTGGGGCATGGTTGCCAGTATCTATACATGTGTTTGTGCTGGTGATGATGATGCAGGCAGGTGCTTGTGCATTAGCAGCAAGGTGTGACACACAGTGGGTGCACTCAGGCTGGCAGCAGTGGTGTGACGGGGTGTGCGTGCACATGCACCCTCACAAGGGAGGGCAGGTGAGGATCACCTGCCCCTGCATGCTGGCAAAGCAGTGGGGGGACAGTTATTGGCCAGCACAGTGGTTGGGGGAGGCTACGGTGTGTGGAGTGGTGGACATCAATGGAGTTGGACATCTTCTGGAGTTCTCTGATGGTCAGGTGTGGTTTGCCAGCAAAGAAGCTACGAAGATGGCCCCCCAGAAGCACCCTGGTTGGGCATCTGCTGCACTGCAAGCAGGCATGGCCAGGCTGGGGCCCCGGGAGAGGTCAGAAGACAGGAGGCACTTATACTGGACTGGCCCCATTGCATGGGCAAGACCACCCTGCTCTGTCCAGATCTGATAATCACCCTAAGCATAAAGTCTCTTGAAGGAGTGTGGCAAGCCTTGGGGGAGGAGTATCCCTGGCCATGCTCCATCACGGACATTCCAGCACCAAACTCTCTGGGCTCTGAAGAGGCTGGAATCCTGCCCTTGCCACCTCTCTTAAGGAGCTCTCGCTGCCAGCTCAAGTGTCCATGGGGGTTGTGGGGTCTCCCGCTGCCAGGATTCCAGAGGTTTGTGACAAGAGTGGGCCACTGCTCACCTGTTCAACTCACCCCTTCCCCAGGAGTTGCTGTGGGCCAGGAACAAATCCCGGTGCTTGGTAGCCATATGCAGCGTTCCTAGCTTCCTCCCCCTTCAGCCCAGCAACTGAGTTCTCCCTCCATCCACTTTTGATGCCTTCCTTCTGAAGATCTGCTTGGAGTGTGCCAGTGTTCCCAACGTCCCGGTCTTTTTATTGGGGATGTTCCTCCTGGCTGCCTCTAGTCAGCCATCTTGTCTCCCCTCCCAATGTGATGTTTCAATATTTGTATACATTGCAGAATAATTAAACCAAGTTAATTAACATAAGGCCCACCAAATTAGACTTGAGTGCCTACAGAATCTGGCCACTGTTGTGAGAAGGTGTTCTTTATTGGTGTATATTTTCTATTGTTATTGTTGACAGTGTTTCTCCAGATTTTGATAGTTTCTTCTAAAATGGGGTGAGCCACTTATAACCTAGACAATTTCTTTTGAGGTGAATTTTTATAATTTATCCCTAGACAGCAACTCACAGAGTGAATTGTGTCTTTTCCCACCAAATTCATATGTTATAATTCTTTTTTTTTTTTTTTTTTCATATGTTATAATTCTAACCCCCAGTAGACATTAGACTTTCATCTGACCAGAGGTATCAGGAGCGCTCAGTGCTTCAGAATTCTCAAACATGAGCTTGAATTAATGCAAGAAAACTCTGAGCCTGTACATTCTTATTTTATTTTGCTTTATTTTATTTTAATATTCTGCATGGTAAAGTGGAAAGTATGCATAAGGCACTTCTACTGTGTATTCAGACTCAAACGCTGTCTCAAGGAAAAGTACGTGTGCAATTGAGTTGTAGCTTAACTAGCTACTTTTTTCATGGACGACCATTTTCACCTGAATGAATGACTGACAGATAAATCATGGTTGTTCAGATTTGGGTATTTGGCAGATATTTTCTTGAAAATGAACAAAGTGAGCTTGTTATTTCAAGGAAAACAACTGGCAATATGTGTTGCCAAAGATAAAATTCCAGCTTTCAAGAAAAAATTGGAATTTTGGAAACCTTGTATCTGCCACCATGAGTTTGTCAGCTTCCCAATATGTAAAGACATTTTCTGATGAGATTGCTATTTATATTAACAAATATGATTCAAAAATTTAGATAATAAAATGTGTCAACAATTGAAAGATCTGCATAATCTGAACCAATATTTTCCAGATGACCAATTCATAGTTCTACAAAGTCATTTGTGAGTAAAAAAATACATATTTCAAGTACAAAATAAAACAATGAATTTTAATGTAACAGACGATGAAGCACTCATAGGTCTCAGATCTATGTTGCAAGTAACCTTTCTGCATCTACCACTCGCATTTTGGTATAGTATCAAAGAATATTCACAATTATCTAAAAGGCTACTAAAATACCCCTCCTTTATCCAACACGTTTGTGTAAGCTGGATTTTTTTTTAACATATATACTTTGATCAAGACAGCATATTGCAACAGCTAGAATTTAGAAGCAGATATGAGAATCCAGGTGCCTTTTATTTTTATTTATTTATTTATTGAGATGGAGTCTCACTCTGCTGCCTAGGCTGGAATGCAGTGGCACGCTCTCGGCTCACCACAACCTCCAACTCCTGAGTTCAAGCGATTCTCCTGCTTCAGCCTCCTGAGTAGCTGGGACTACAGGCGCACACCACTATGCCCAGCTAATTTTTGTATTTTTAGTAGAGACAGAGTTTCACTACGTTGGCCAGGCTAGTTTCAAACTCCTGACCTTGTGATCCGCCCACCTCGGCCTCCTAAATTGCTGGGATTATAGTCATGAGCCACTGTACCTGGCCCCAGCTGTCTTTTATTAATCCAGACAGTAAAGAGATTTGAAAATGTAAAATAAT
>NW_016878360.1:0-712 GCF_001698545.2 Rhinopithecus bieti
AAAATGTAAAGACCATCAATGCTAGGAAGAAACCGTATCAACTAATGAGCGAAATAACCAGCTAACATCATAATGATAGGATCAGACTCACACATAAATATATTAACCTTAAATGTAAGTGGGCTAAATGCCCCAATTAAAAGACACAGACTGGCAAATTGGATAAAGAGTCAAGACCCATCAGTGTGCTGTATTCAGGAGACCCATCTCATGTGCAGAGACACACATAGGCTCAAAATAAAGGGATGGAGGAAGATCTACCAAGCAAATGGAAAACAAAAAAAGCAGGGATTGCAATCCTAGTCTCTGATAAAACAGACTTTAAACCAACAAAGATCAAAGGAGACAAAAGAGGCCATTACATAATGGTAAAGGGATCTATTTAACAAGAAGAGCTAACTATCCTAAATATATATGCACCCAATGCAGGAGCACCCAGATACATAAAGCAAGCCCTTATGGACCTACAAAGAGACTTAGACTCCCATTCAATAAAAATGGGAGACTTCAAAACCCCACTGTCAACATTAGACAGATCAACGAGACACAAAGTTAAGAAGGATATCCAGGAATTGAACTCAGCTCTGCAGCAAGTGAACCTAATAGACATCTACAGAACTCTGCACCCCAAATTGACAGAATATACATTCTTCTCAGCACCACATTGCACTTATTCCAAAATTGACTACATAGTTGGAAGTAAAGCACTCCT
>NW_016878361.1:0-711 GCF_001698545.2 Rhinopithecus bieti
CAACGCCGGACACGGGACCCACACCGCAGGGAAAAGACTAAGGGGAGATAGACCTGGGATATATTGGGAAATTGACTTTACTGAAATAAAACCAGGAAAATATGGATACAAATACTTACTAGTTTTTATAGATACATTTTCAGGATGGGCGGAAGCTTTCCCGACAAAAAAAGAAACTGCACAGATCGTAACGAAAAAGATCCTAGACGAGATCCTGCCCAGGTACGGCTTTCCAGTCATGATAGGGTCAGATAACGGGCCGGCCTTCGTTGCAAAGGTAAGTCAGGAACTGGCTTCCATCCTTGGGGCTAATTGGAAACTACATTGTGCCTATCGACCCCAAAGCTCAGGACAGGTAGAAAGAATAAATAGAACGTTAAAAGAGACCCTAACTAAATTGACCATGGAGACTGGCGCTAGATTCCTCTTAAGTTAAACAAAACTTGCTACTTTTTATATTTTTAAAACCTTTCTCTATATGCACACCCACATACACAAGTATACACACACACATATATATACATACATATATACACACAAAAATGTATATATTTTGAACATCTTATTTTTTGAAAATCTGGGGAAAATGGCAATCCTTTGTATTAACATCTAGTTTGTTGTGAGTCTGTGTAGGTTTTATTATTTTGTGGACATATATATATAAAATGTATTTTCATACTTTGAGTAATTTAGTTTTCATGTATTTTCTTT
>NW_016878362.1:0-712 GCF_001698545.2 Rhinopithecus bieti
CAATGCTAGGAAGAAACTGCATCAACTGATGAGCAAAATGACCAGGTAATATCATAATGACAGGATCAAGTTCACACGTAATGGTATTAACCTTAAATGTAAATGGACTAAACGATCCAATTAAAAGACACAGACGGGCAAATTGGATAAGGGGTCAAGACCATCAGTTTGCTGTATTCAGGAGACCCATCTCACAGGCAGAGAAACACATAGGCTCAAAATAAAGGAATGGAGGAAGATCTACCAAGCATATTGAAAACAAAAAGAAAGCAGGACTTGCAATCCTAGTCTCTGATAAAACAGACTTTAAACCATCAAAGATCAAAGGAGACAAAGAAGGCCATTACATAATGGTAAGGGGATCGATTCATCAGGAAGAGCTAACTGTCCTAAATAGGTGTGCACCCAATACAGGAGCACCCAGATTCATAAAGCAAGTCCTTAGAGACTTACAAAGAGACTTAGACTCCCATACAATAATAATGGGAGACTTCAACACCCCACTGTCAACATTAGACAGATCAATGACACAGGAAGTTAACAAGGATATTCTGGAATTGAACTCAACTCTGCACCAAGCTGACCTAATAGACATCTACAGAACTCTCCACCCCAAATCAATGGAATATACATTCTTCTCAATACCACATTGTACTTAATGCAAAATTGACCACACTGTTGGAAGTAAAGCATTCCTCAGCAAATGTGAAAG
>NW_016878363.1:0-993 GCF_001698545.2 Rhinopithecus bieti
AAGCCTCCCTTACAAGAGCTCCTGAAGAAAGCACTAAACATGGAAAGGAACAACTGGTACTAGCCACTTCAAAAACATGACAAATTGTAAAGACCATTGATGCTAGGAAGAAACTGCATCAACTAATGGGCAAAATAACCAGCTAACATCAAAATGACAGGATCAAATTCACACGTACCAATATTAACCTTAAATGTAAATGGGCTAAATGCCCAATTAAAAGACACAGACTGGCAAATTGGATAAAGAGTCATAACCCATCAGTGTGCTGTATTCAGGAGACCCATCTCATGTGCAGAGAAATACATAGGCTCAAAATAAAGGGATGGAGGAAGATCTACCAAGCAAATGGAAAGCAAAAAAAGCAGGGAGTGCAATTCTAGTCTCCGATAAAACAGACTTTAAACCAACAAAGATCAAAAGAGACAAAGAAGGCCATTACACAATGGTTAAGGGATCAATTCAACAAGAAGATCTAACTATCCTAAATATATATGCACCCAATACAGGAGTACAATACATAATCTGTCATAATTATTAGACAGATCAATGATAATCAATGTCAATATTAGACAGATCAATGATACAGAAGGTTAACAAGGATATCCAGAATTCAGCTCCGCACCAAGTAGACCTAATAGACATCTACAGAACTCTCCATCCCAAATCAACAGAATATATATTCTTCTCAGCACCACATCATACTTATTCCAAAACTGACCACATAGTTGGAAGTAAAGCACTCCTCAGCAAATGTAAAAGAACAGAAATCACAACAAACTGTCTCTCAGACCATAGTGCAATCAAATCAGAACTCAGGATTAAGAAACTCACTCAAAACCGGACAACTACATGGAAACCAAACAACCTGTTCCTGAATGACAACTGGATAAATAACGAAACGGAGGCAGAAATAAAGATGTTCTTTAAAACCAGAGAACAAAGACACAACATACCAGAATCTCTGGGACATATTTAAAGCTGTCTGTAGAG
>NW_016878364.1:0-870 GCF_001698545.2 Rhinopithecus bieti
ACCATTCAGGACATAGGCATGGACACGGACTTAATGTCTAAAACACCAAAAACAACGGTAACAAAAGCCAAAATTGACCAGTGAGATCTAATTAAACTAAAGAACTTTTGCACAGCAAAAGAAACTACCATCAGAGTGAACAGGCTACCTACAGAATGGGAAAACATTTTTGCAATCTACTCATCTGACAAAGGGCTAATATTCAGAACCTACAAAAAACTCAAACAAATTTACAAGAAAGAAACAAACAACTGCATCAAAATATGGGCAAAGGATATGAACAGACACTTCTCAAAAGAAGGCATTTATGCAGCCAACAGACACATGAAAAAATGCTCATCATCACTCGCCATCAGAGAAATGCAAATCAAAACCACAATGAGATACCATCTCATACCAGTTAGAATGGTGATCATTGCAATGTCAGGAAACAACAGGTGCTGGAGGCTATGTGGAGAAATAGGAACACTTTTACACTGTTGGTGGGACTATCAACTAGTTCAATCATTGTGGAAGACAGTGTAGTGATTCCTCAGGGATCTAAACCTGAAATACAATTTGATCCAGCCATCCCATTACTGGGTGTATACCCAAAGGATTATAAATCATGCTGCTATAAAGACACATGCACACGTATGTTTATTGTGGCACTACTCACAATAGCAAAGACTTGGAACCAACCCAAATGTCCATCAATGACAGACTGGATTAAGAAAATGTGGCACATATACACCATGGAATACTATGCAGTCATGAAAAGGATGAGTTCATATTCTTTGTAGGGATGTGGATGAAGCTGGAAACCATCATTCTCAGCAAACTCTTGCAAGAACAGAAAACCAAACACCGCATATTCATTCATAGGTGGGA
>NW_016878365.1:0-900 GCF_001698545.2 Rhinopithecus bieti
TGACACACACACACACAGAGAGATAATTTTAGACCAATATCCCTGAAGAACATAAATGGGAAAATCCTTAATAAAACACTGGCAAACCAAATCCAGCAGCACATCAAAAAGCTTATCCACCACAATCAAGTTGGTTTCATCCCTGGGATGCAAGGCTGGTTCAACATACGCAAATCAATAAATGTAATCCATCACATAAACAGAACCAAGACAAACCACATGATTATCTCAATAGATGCAGAAAAGGCCTTGACAAAACTCAATAGCCCTTCATGTTAAAAACTCTCAATAAACTAGTTATTGATGGAACATATCACAAAATAATAAGAGCTATTTATGACAAACCCACAGCCAATATCATAAAGAATGGGCAAAAACTGGAAGTATTCCCTTTGAAAACTGGCACAAGACAGGGATGCCCTCTCTCACCACTCCTATTCAACATAGTGTTGGAAGTTCTGGCCAGCGTAATCAGGCAAGAGAAAGAAATAACAGGTATTCAATCAGAAAATGAGGAAGTCAAAGTGTCCCTGTTTGCAGATGACATGATTATATATTTAGAAAACCCCATCATCTCAGTCTAAAATCTCCTTAAGCTGATAAGCAACTTCGGCAGTCTCAGAATAAAGAAATCAATGTGCAAAAATCACAAGCATTCCTATAGACCAATAACAGACAAATCATGAGTGAACTCCCTTTAACAATTGCTTCAAAGAGAATAAAATACCTAGGAATCCAACTTACAAGGGATGCAAAGGGCCTCTTCAAGGAGAACTACAAACCACTGCTCAAGGAAATAAGAGCGGTCACAAACAAATGGAAAACATTCCATGCCCATGGATAGGAACAATCAATGTCGTACAAATGGCCATACTACCCAAGGTAATTTACAGATTTAAT
>NW_016878366.1:0-2152 GCF_001698545.2 Rhinopithecus bieti
TTGAACTCAGCTCTGGACCAAGTGGACGTAATAGACATCTACAGAACTCTCCATGGCAGATGAACAGAATATGCATTTTTTCTCAGTGCTTCATCGCACTTATTCTGAAATTGACCACATAATTGGAAATAAAACACTTCTCAGCAAATGCAAAAGAATGGAAATCATAACAAACTGTCTCTTAGACCACAATGTAATCAAATTAGAACTCAGGATTAAGAAACTCTAAACTGCACAACTACATGGAAACTGAACAACCTGCTCCTGAATGGCTACTGGGTAAATAATGAAATGAAGGTAGAAATAGAGATGTTCTTTGAAACTAATGAGAACAAAGACACAAGGTACCAGAATCTCTGGGACACATTTAAAGCAGTGTTTGCAGGGTAAGTTGTAGCATTAAATGCCCACAAGAGAAAGCAGGAAAGATCTAAAATTGACACCCTAACATTAAAGTTAAAAGAACTAGAGAAACAACAGCAAACAAATTCAAAAGCTAGCAGAAGACAAGAAATAACTAAGATCAGAGCAGAACAGGAGATAGAGACATGAAAAACCCTTCAAAAAAATCAATGAGTCCAGGAGCTGGAGTTTTATTATTATTATTATCATTATTATTATTATTATTATTATTATTATACTTTTAAGTTCTAGGGTACATGTGCACAATGTGCAGGTTTTATACATAGGTATACATGTGCCATGTTGATTTACTGCATCCTTCAACTCATCATTTACATTAGGTATTTCTCCTAATGCTATCCCTCCCCAGCCCCAACCCCGACAGGCCCCGGTGTGTGATGTTACCCGCCCTGTGTCCAAGAGATCTCACTGTTCAGTTCCCACCTAGGAGTGAGAACACACGGTGTTTGGTTTTCTGTCCTTGTGATAGTTTGCTGAGAATTTTCTGTTTCTTCTAGATTTTCTAGTTTATTTGTGTGGAGGTGTTTATAGTTATAGTACTCTCTGATGTTAAGTTTGTATTTCGTTGGGATCGATGGTGATACGCCCTTTATCATTTTTTACTGCATCTATTTGATTCTTCTCTCTTTTCTTCTTTATTAGTCTGGCTAGTGGTCTATCAATTTTGTTGATCTTTTCAAAAAATGGGTAAGTTCCTGGACACATACACCCTCCCAACACTAAACCAGGAAGAAGTGGAATCTCTGAATAGACCAATTAACAGGCTCTGAAATTGAGGCAGTAATTAATAGCCTACCAACAGAAAAAAAAAAAAAAAAAGGCCAGGACCAGACAGATTAACATCCGAATTCTACCAGAGGTACAAAGAGGAGCTGGTACCATTCCTTCTGAAACTATTCCAATCAATAGATAAAGACGGAATCCTCCCTAACTCATTTTATGAAGCCAACATTATCCTGATACCAAAGCCTGGCAGAGACACAACAAAAAAAGAGAATTTTAGACCAATATCCTTGATGAGCATTGATGCAAAATCCTCAGTAAAATACCAAGAAACCGAATCCAGTAGCACGTCAGAAAGCTTATCCATCACGATCAAGTCGGCCTCATCCCTGAGATGCAAGGCTGATTCAACATACGCAAGTCAATAAACATAATGCATCACATAAACAGAACCAGCGACAAAACCACATGATTATCTCAGTAGATGCAGAAAAGACCTTCAGCAAAATTCAACAGTACTTCATGCTAATAATTCTCAATTAACTAGGTATTAATGGAACGTATCTCGAAATAATAAGAGCTATTTATGACAAACCCACAGCCAATATCATACTGAATGGGCAAAACTGAAAGCATTCCCTTTGAAAACCGGCACAAGACAGGGATGCCCTCTCTCACCACTCCTATTCAACATAGTGTTGAAAGTTCTGGCCAGGGCAATCAGGCAAGAGAAAGAAATCAAGTGTATTCAAATAGTAAAAAAGGAAGTCAAATTGTCTGTTTACAGATGACATGATTGTATATTTAGAAAACCCCATCATCTCAGCCCAAAATCTCCTTAAGCTGATAAGCAACTTCAGCAGTCTCAGGATACAAAATCAATGTGCAAAATCACAAGCATTCCTGTACACCAACAACAGACAGCCAAATCATGAGTGAACTCCCATTCACAATTGCCACTAAGAGAATAAAATACCTATGAATACAACTTACAAGGGATGTGAGG
>NW_016878367.1:0-551 GCF_001698545.2 Rhinopithecus bieti
TTGAGCCACAGCGCCCGGCAATGTTTATTATTAATAATAAAATATCTCGGTAGCAGAAATCACTTTTAGAAAACCAATGCAACTTAGATAAGTCTAAATAGAATGAAATATATTAGAACATACTGGAGGAGAAGGGAAATGATTCCATGTGTAGAAATGAAAATACAACTTAATATGTTTAGAATAAATAACAACTAAAGGCAGTTAGTAAACTACATGAAATAATTTTGTGTCCTGCTATGTGGCACTTAACCAGCCAGAAAGCTAAAAGTTGGCCTTTCGAATATTTGTCATATGAATGTTTCAATATCAACTCAGGTACCAAGCCTTCCTAAGTGAAACAGGCAGCAAACAGCAAGGGTGCACCATTGGGTTGGCAATAAACAGGTAGTAACTATTCCTGCCGGGAGAATTCATCTCTAAAAAGAGGTGTGATGGACTAGAAGGACTTTATAGCCAAATAAAATGACTGGCTACATAATTTGCAGTGCCCAGTGGAAAATGAAAATGCAGGGCCCCTTATTTAAATATATATCTATATATATAATTTA
>NW_016878368.1:0-990 GCF_001698545.2 Rhinopithecus bieti
CTTGGACTTTCATGTGGAAGGAATGAACCTCTGTCTTAGTAAAGCCACCGTGATTCAGGGTCCTTGTCACATTCACTGAGGCTGTAACATAATTGTTAGAAAGAACAGGAACGGGAGAGGAGATGGAGTCGGAGAGGCAGGCAGAGGTCACATCACATCAGGCCTGTAGGCCAAGGCGGAGGAAGAAACAGGCGACACAGGACTCAAGGACCACACCTGCTCCCAGGCGAAGGGAGTTTGCTGTGGGTGCCCCTCCCTGTCCGTGTGTCCAGTGTTTGGATATTCTTTATACCTTACCCATATTGTACAAATACTTTTTTCTATTCAATATTTAGAAGACATTGCATTAAACAGCAAGATGGCAGATGAACATCAGGAAGGAACATTAGCCACATCCACAGTGTTCCATCCAGGAACCTTCACCATGGAAACCCTTGTGCTCATGGGCCTGGTCTCAAGACGCAGTCAGCTGTTGGGGATCAGAGGCCGCACTCGTCGTAGCAGAGAGGCAGGACCAGCTGAGAGAGGGTCCTTCTGTGACACCGATGGCATCACCAGGCTGTGGGAAGTGACTCAGCTGCCAGAACTCACACAATATCATTCTGCACAAAACCTCATGGGAAAATGGTAAGTTCTCAGTTTCTCCATTAATAGCAACTCTCAGATGAATCTCTGTCCTCCATCACTTCTCCATGAAACAACATTTTATACCTTCGCTTGGGTCTATTTTCAATGTGTTTTTTATTTTACTAACTGTTTGAAAGATATATATTGTGTGTGATTTTGTCTCTGCCAGTCAGGATAGTCATGGTTTAATTATTGTTATTATTATTACCAACATCCTTTAGTTTTTTTAAGCTTTTCAATTCCTAAGGGTATTAATCAGGATCTTTCTGCCTCGTGAGACAGAAAACAAATCCAAACTGTGTGAGAGGAAAAGAATGCACTCATCACTAGCATTTAGAAGTTCCCAAGCTCAGCTTGCTTGGA
>NW_016878369.1:0-962 GCF_001698545.2 Rhinopithecus bieti
AGTTTGCGACCTGAGAACGGACAGACTGCCTCCTCAAGTGGGTCCCTGATCCCTGAGTAGCCTAACTGGGAGGCACCTCCCAGTAGGGGCAGACTGACATCTCATACGGCTGGGTGCCCCTCTAAGACGAAGCTTCCAAAGAAACGATCAGGCGGCAACATTTGCTGTTCCGCAGTATCTGCTGTTCTGCATCCTCCACTGGTGATACCCAGGCAAACAGGGTCTGGAGTGGACCTCCAGCAAACTCCAACAGACCTGCAGCTGAGGGTCCTGACTGTTAGAAGGAAAACTAACAAACAGAAAGGACATCCACACCAAAACCCCATCTGTATGTCACCATCATCAAAGAACAAGGCAGATAAAACCACAAAGATGGGGAGAAACCAGAGCAGAAAAGCTGAAAATTCTAAAAATCAGAGCGCCTCTTCTCCTCCAAAGGAACACAGCTCCTCGCCAGAAACAGAACAAAGCTGGATGGAGAATGACTTTGACGAGTTGAGAGAAGAAGGCTTCAAATGATCGGTAATAACAAACTTCTCCGAGCTAAAGGAGGATGTTTGAACCCATCGCAAAGAAGCTACAAACCTTGAAAAAAGATTATACGAATGGCTAACTAGAATAAACAGGGTAGAAGAGACCGTAAATGACCTGATGGAGCTGAAAAGCATGGCATGAGAACTACGTGACACATGCACAAGCTTCAGTAGCCGATTTGATCAAGTGGAAGAAAGGGTATCAGTGATTGAAGATCAAATGAATGAAATGAAGCGAGAAAAGAAGTTTAGAGAAAAAAGATTAAAAAGAAACGAACAAAGCCTCCAAGAAATATGTGACTATGTGAAAAGACCAAATCTACACCTGATTAGTGTACCTGAAAGTGATGGGGAGAATAGAACCAAGTTGGAAAACGAGTTCAGGATATTATCCAGGAGAATTCCCCAACCTAGCAAGGCAGGCCAACA
>NW_016878370.1:0-2643 GCF_001698545.2 Rhinopithecus bieti
TGACATTTACATTAGGTGTTTCTCCTAATACTATCCCTCCCCAGCCCCTGACCTCCCAACAGGCCCCGGTATGTGATGTTCCCCGCCCTGTGTCCATGTGTTCTCATTGTTCAACTCCCACCTATGAGTGAGAACATATGGTGTTTGGTTTTCTGTCCTTGTGATAGTTTGCTGAGAATGATGGTTTCCAGCTTCGTCCATGTCCCTGCAAAGGACATGAACTCATCCTTTTTTATGACTGCATAGTATTCCGTGGTATATATGTGCCACATTTTCTTAATCCAGTCTATCATTGATGGACATTTGGGTTGGTTCCAAGTCTCTGCTCTTGTGAATAGTTAGCTACTTTACTTTTAATGCCTTTAAAGGAGATGGTAAATTCTCAGTTTTAGTATTTGTTTTACTTTAGATATAAATACATATCTATGATTTTATGCATTTATTTACCATCTTAATCAATGTGTAAAGTCATGTTTACTAGGTGGCAAAGGGTGTAGGCTGCTGTTTTGTGTGTGTGTGCTTGGTGTGTTTGTTTGTTTTACAGCTGTGGTGCTTGTTTTCCTCAGTTCCGCTTTGCTGATGGTCTGGACATCACACTCATGATCCTGGGTATACTGGCATCACTGGTCAATGGAGCCTGCCTTCCTTTAATGTCACTGGTTTTAGGAGAAATGAGTGATAACCTTATTAGTGGATGTCTAGTCCAAACTAACGCAAGTGAGTATACGATTATTTTCTGTATCACTCAAGACACAAAAGCACTGAATAAAGCAAACACACATTAAGCTCGTAAGGCAGATTATTGTGTTGTAAAACAGTATCCATATAATCTGTATTTAAGTCATTTATTCTGCTATATTGCTAGGCACTAAAGAAACAAAATCTGGCCGGGGCGGTGGCTCAAGCCTGTAATCCCAGCACTTTGGGAGGCCGAGACGGGTGGATCACGAGGTCAGGAGATCGAGACCATCCTGGCTAACACGGTGAAACCCCGTCTCTACTAAAAATACAAAAAAACTAGCCGGGCGAGGTGGCAGGCGCCTGTAGTCCCAGCTACTCGGGAGGCTGAGGCAGGAGAATGGCGTAAACCGGGGAGGCGGAGCTTGCAGTGAGCTGAGATCTGGCCACTGCACTCCAGTCCGGGCGACAGAGCGAGACCCCCCCCAAAAAAAAAAAAAAAAGAAAAGAAAAAAGAAACAAAATCTTAATGACCACTGAGGTCTATAATTAAATTAAAATAAATAAATAAATAAATAAGAAACAAAAATCCCCTATTAGTCAGGGTTCTCCAGAGAAACAGAATCGATGGGATGTGCGTGAGAAACAGAGAGAGAGAGTGTGTGTGTGTGCGCGCGCACGTGTGTATAGAGAGATTTTAAAGAATTGGCTGGCTCACATGGTTATAGAGGCTGGCAAGTTCAAGAGGGTGGGCCGGCATGCTGGGGACTCAGCAGAGAGCCAATGTTGCAGTTCAAATCAGAGAGCCATTTACTGATGTTATGTAGGAATCATCTGAAGCCCACAATAGTTCAGCTTGTCTCTCTGAGAATTCAAATAATTTTTTATCAGAAGTGGTGATTACATCAGGATTTTATCAAAGGCTTGGGTCATCCCAGGCCACTAGGATGTAACACATCCTTTAAAAATAAGAAATCAAGGCCGGGTGCAGTGGCTCATGCCTGCAATCCCAGCACTTTGGGAGGCTGAGGCCAGTGGATCACCTGAGGTCAGGAGTTCGAGACTAGCCTGGCCAACATGGTGAAACCCTGTCTCTATTAAAAATACAAAAAAATTAGCCAGCCATGGTAGCAGGTGCCTGTAATCCCAGCTACTTGGGAGGCTGAGGCAGGAGAATCGTTTGAACCCGGGAGGCGAAGGTTGCAGTGCCAAGATTGCACCATTGTACTCCAGCCTGGGCAACAAGAGTGAAACTCCATCTCAAGGAAAAAAAGAAGGAGAAAGGGAGGAAGAGGAAGAAGAAGAAGAAGAGGAGGAAGGGGAAGAAGAGGAGGAGGAGGGGGAAGAGGAAGAGGAAGAAATAATCAAGTATGATCAAATCTTTCAGTTTACTAGTTACTTAGGTTTTGTTTGTTTGTTTGTTTGTTTGTTTTAGTAGTTTTTAGCCATGCACTATATAACATAATGCAGAAGAGAAGAAGAAAATTATAGCACTAGAGACAGGTACCCTGAATTGGTGGTGAGAGGAACTAGCGATTAGGTGTGGAAAAGGTGTTTTTATATTGCCCTTATTTGTAGGCATCTTTCGTGTATCCTTTATAGCATCCTATTTCAGGGTCATGTCTTTCAAGGTGACATTATTCTTTAGGTGTAAATGCCAGTGATTTTCCTACGCACTGATGTAATAGCTATGAAGTGTTTTTAATCTGGTAGATATTATAAATATTAGTAATTTCCTGATTTTATGTGCTTTTCCCCAAATTCCACACTAGGAAGTATTGTTATAAATACTTATTATAACTGGGACAAATGACTCTTTAAGACCTAGACTGTCTTTTCATCAACATTAGCCTATCTTTGTGCAGTCTACTTCCCTCTGTGCTCTGTTTGACTTTAAATTCTAATTTATACCTAAATTATACCTTCTTGTTTTCCAAAAAGCAAATCTTTAAGCAAAAAAAAAAA
>NW_016878371.1:0-900 GCF_001698545.2 Rhinopithecus bieti
TCTCTCAGACCACAGTGCAATCAAACTAGAACTCAGGAATTAAGAAACTCACTCAAAACTGCACAACTACATGAAAACTGAACAACCTGCTCCTGAATGCCTACTGGGTACATAACGAAATGAAGGCAGAAATAAAGATGTTCTTTGAAACCAATGAAACAAAAACACAACGTACCAGAATCTCTGGGACACATTTAAAGCAGTGTGTACAGGGAAATTTATAGCAGTAAATGCCCACAAGAGAAAGCAGGAAAGATCTAAAATTGACACCCTAACATCACAATTAAAAGAACTAGAGAAGCAAGAGCAAACAAATTCAAATGCTAGCAGAAGGCAAGAAATAACTAAGATCAGAGCAGAACTGAAGGAGATAGAAACACAAAAAACCCTTCATAAAATCAATGAATTCAGGAGCTGGTTTTTTGAAAAGAGCAACAAAATTGACAGACCACCAGCAAGACTAATAAAGAATAAAAAAGAGAAGAATCAAGCAAACACAATAAAAACTGATAAAGGGATATCACCACTGATCCCACAGAAATACAAACTACCATCAGAGAATACTATAAACACCTCTATGCAAATCAACTAGAAAATCTAGAAGAAATGGATAAATTCCTGGACACATACACCCTCCCAAGACTAAACCAGGAAGTAGTTGAATTGCTGAATAGACCAATAATGGGCTCTGAAATTGAGGCAATAATTAATAGCCTACCAAGTATAAAAAGCCCAGAAACAGATGGCTTCACAGCCGAATTCTACCAGAGGTATAAGAGGAGCTGGTACTATTCCTTCTGAAAGATTCCAGTCAATGGAAAAAGAACGAATCCTCCCTAACTAATTTTATGAGGTCAGCATCATCCTGATACCAAAGCCTAGCAGAGACACAACAGAAAA
>NW_016878372.1:0-899 GCF_001698545.2 Rhinopithecus bieti
AAAAAAGGAGAAAGAGAGAGAGAGATTGAGAGAGAGAGAGAGAGAGAATGTTCCAGGAAGGTGGTTTCTCTAAGAGAAAAATAACTTTGGACTAATTGGTAAGCTTAAGAATGTGGAAATTAGGAGGTTAGACTCTTGCATATACCTTTAGGAAAGAGGCTGAATCCAGGGGCTAAGCAGCAACAGTCCGCAGGCTCCACTCCCACCTCCACTGCATCTCACAAGGTAAGACTCACTGGCTTGGAATTCCAGCCAGCTGTCAGTAGCAGCATTGCACCTCTCTAAGAAGGAGCTCCCGGGGGGAGGGGCAGGCCACCACCTTTGCAGTCCAGGCGCCTTAGCCATTCCACCCTTCAGGCTTTGGAGAATCTGAGCCAATCCAGGGCGGAAGGGATTCCCCAGCATAGCACAGCTACTCTACCAAAACGTGACCTGTGAGGAGTGGAAAAATACTGAATATCAGAGGTCAGAAAAGTCAGGAAACTCCCCTTAATGCTAAAACAACAAGGTTATCTGGAAAGTCCCTAGCAGGGCAAGCGGCCGTTTGTGGTTTGGTCAAAGGGCGGGAACCAATGAACAACTGACTAATGTTTAACTTTAAATGTCAGCCAATTGTAACCCTACAACTGTAAAACCCCCAGTGACTCTGTAACTTGCTGTAACTTGTTTGTGTCTGACTATAAAAGACGGCTGAACACCGAGCTCGGGGTCTCTCCCTAGGATCTGATACCTAGCTGGAGGGAACCAAGTTCGAACTCAAAATAAACCGATCCCTGCCACTTGGCTTTGTCTCTGGACTCTGGTGGTTGCTTTCGGGTCATCGCGGGTCTGGGCATTACATCTTGGGGCTCGTCCAGGATTGCCCCTAAGCCCACCAGACCCCACGCCAATGGGTCATC
>NW_016878373.1:0-712 GCF_001698545.2 Rhinopithecus bieti
TGGCTATGGTGAAAAAGGAAATATCCTCAGACAAAACTGGAAAGAAGATTTCTGTGAAACTGCTTCATGTTAGATATATCTATTCATCTCGCATAGTTCAAACCTTTCTTATATTAAGCAGTTTGGAAACTCGGTCATGCACGAATCCACAAAGGGACATTCAGGAGCATTTTCAGGCCTTTGGTGAGAGAAGAGATATCTTCAGATAAAATCTGGATAGAAGCTTTCTGAGAAACTACTGGTGATGTATGCATTCCGCTCAGGGAATTATACCTCTTTTCTCACAAGGCAGTGTTTAAACACTGTTCCTGTGTAACCGAAAAAGTGATATTTCGGAGCACACTGAGGACTATGGCAAATAGTGAAATATACTGAAATAAAATAGAGAAAGAAGCGTTCCAAGAATCTCCTCTCTGATATATGCATTCACATCACAGAATTTATGCTTACTCCATGTTGCTCAGTTTCGAAATTCTGTCTTTGAAGAATCTGTAAAGGGATATTTAGTGATGCCTAGAGGCTTGTGGTGAGCAAGGAAACATCTGATGAAACCTGCAGAGTAACTTTCTGAGCAACTGCTTTGCGATGTGTGTATTCGTCTCATAGATTTAAACTGTTCTTTGGATTGAGCAGATTGAAATCACTGTTTTTGTGGAATATGAGGAAGGGCACTTTTGAACGATCCTTAGAACATGGAGAAAGAAATACCCTC
>NW_016878374.1:0-467 GCF_001698545.2 Rhinopithecus bieti
TCGGGACCCCACAGCAACTGGGGAGGAGCTGGTGTGATGCTGGGAGCACTGGGAAGGCAGGGAGCCTAGGCACAGCACTCACTGCTTCTCCCATCTGGGACAGGATTGGGGTCGGTGATGAGAAAAGTTTCCTGAGTAGCACAGTTCCCAAGCCTGGCAGAATGACTCACCCTGGTTGCCACTATGCCCAGCCCATCCTACACTTTATATTCTGTCAACAGCAATTTTAAAACACTGTATCCAGAAGGTAGAAAAAGATAACCAATCACATAGGGAGGTAAGATAGCAACAACAAGAACCAGCTGAAATGTGCAACAGAGACAGAAAATACATGGAACCTCTAGATCAGTACTCTGATAGAAATATAATGCAAGCCACAAGTGTGAGCCACACAGGGAATTTTAAATATTCTAGTGAGCACATTGAAAAAATAAAAGAAACAGGTAAAATATATTTTACAACATTTT
>NW_016878375.1:0-994 GCF_001698545.2 Rhinopithecus bieti
ACTCTAAAGAAACTAAAAGTAGTTTGAAATAATTATATTTTATGTGCTCAAAAAGACAAATGAGGGTATATAATGTCCATTAATAATTAAGAAAGTGGAAAATAAAAACAAAGAAATGAAACAAACACAAATGGGTGTAAAATGAATCAATAATAAATCTTAGAAATAAACAGTCAATTAAATTGAAATTGTCATAGACTTACCAATTCTATGTGAGAAACAAAGAGGAACATAAGGCAGCACTGTGGAATTCAAATGAAATGCAGCATGGAAAGACAGATAATTAAGGCTCAAATATGAAGTTGAAAGGAATTTTAGAAAAAAATAAGGGAATGATGGAGAAGCAAACCTGATAGGTTTACAGATTTGATGAAAAACATGCACACTTTAAGTATTAAGTGGGAAAAAATAAACCCATACTTAAATTAATCATAGTGAAAATACAGATCAGGAGCAAAGAAACTATCTTCAAAACCACTAGAAAGAAAGATGAATTACCTACAGAATAATTAAATGAGAGTGAATTTCTCATTATCAATAATATACGTCAGAAGATAATTGAATGGCAATTTCAAAATGCTGTGGTAAAATTAAGGTCAATCCAGAATTTTATACCCAGCTAAATCATCATTCAAAATTTTAGTAGACCGTATCACTCATTCAGAATTCTCCTTGGCTCCACACCTCACCACTCCTCTCAGGATGAACTGTCATATAGCCCCATTCTACTGACTTGGGGCCTGGTCATGTGATTTCCTTTGGCCAATGGGAATTGAGAGGAAGTGAAGGCACACCTGTTCTGAGCAAAGGACTGTAGGAAACACTGTGTGTCTCTGCTCATCTTTTTTGATGTTCTGCTTTCCACAGTGAGAAGAGCATGCTCCAGAAAACTAGTACTGCTCCAGCCTGAATCCTTATATCAGCTTGTAAAAATGCCAACAATCAGGCATTTTGCAATTCATTGGTTAAACATGACCATTACTCAAAATTAAAT
>NW_016878376.1:0-989 GCF_001698545.2 Rhinopithecus bieti
CAGCAGCAGCACCAAAACCAAGGCATGCACCGGATTCAAGGTTCTTTTGTTCCAGTTGTCAGATTCCAAACTAGACCCCAATGGATTGCAAGGATGACCAAATGAAAGCCCTGTTTAAAACTTCTTCAATTTTAAAAGCAAAACAATTATAGGAAAGTAAAGCAATTCAGAGGGATCATGTGTGCTTACAAGTGTCTTCATGTGGTCTTTCTCCAAGTTCAACCACCAAGGACTCCGAGAGCTGGCAGGTCTGAGTAACCCTGGTGACTACTCTTTTCACCTTATCAAAACCTGAGCTAAAACAATGCATCAGCTGATGACAGCAGAGGGTGGCAGGGCTGAGGACCCATTATTCATTTCCCAGGCTGGTGGACAGTGAGTGAGTACGGTTCCAAAACTAAACAAGGGAGGTCAGAGACTCTTTCCAACCTTACCTGATGGCTTCTGGCCAAAGCAAGGAAGTGTCATGGAAGGTGTTGAGTGGTGACGGTGCAAAAGGAACTTGAGGAGGAGGGAGAAAAGCAGCACCCCTCGATAAAGGTGGGGAGAGAAGATATGGGGAAAGCCCTGAATTCCTCACCGAAGGCCAATCTCAGAGGGGAGCGGAGGGGTTACAATCTATGCTTCGGCCAAGGGTGGGAGTGGAGGAGCATGGGAATAGGATGATGGCTTGGAAGGGGCATCATTTAAGACTTAAAGAAACCAGGGGTGCAGGCGAAGCACCCCACACACCTAGCAGTAGTCCTACAGGCTGCGACCTGAAACCTTCACATCTACTCTAACAAGCCCCCCAGGCTAGAGGGCTGTTGTTGCAGGGAGGGTGGGAGGCGGGAGGGTAAGGGGAGAAGGCAGAGACCCCAGGCCGTGTAATCAGCAGCAAGGTGATTGTGTGATGTGTCTTTTCACAGTTGAGTTAGATGTGCCCCACCAGTTATGATGGGAATCAATTTAAATAGACTTTCTTGATCCCAGAAGTTCAACTACGTGGA
>NW_016878377.1:0-710 GCF_001698545.2 Rhinopithecus bieti
ATCCATTTGTATTGTATTTCAAATGAGTCTCTTGCAGACAGCATGTATAGTGGGTCCTGTTTTTTTAAATCCAATCAGCCAATTTATGTCTTTTTATTGGGAGTTTAACCTATATACATTGAATGAAATTATTGATTAGGAAGGACTTACTATCACCATTTTGATCATTGTTTTCTGTATGTCTTAGAGCCTTTTTGTCCTTCTTTCCTCCTTTATTGTCTTCCATTGTGTTACAGTTGATTTTTTGTAGTGCTGTGCTTTGATTTCCTTCTCATTTCCTTTTATATATATGCTGTAGGTATTTTCTTTGTGGTTACTATGGGAATTACACGGAACATCTTAAAGTTATCTTATTATTTTAAACAGATAACAACTTCCATCACATACAAAAACTATACTCTTTACATCTTTGCCCCACTATTAAGTTACTGATGTCACAAATTAAACTTTGTATACTTTGTATCCATTAACATAGATTTATAGTTATTGTTATGCTTTTGTCCTTTAAATTCCATTACAGTATTAAAAATTAAGTTATGAACAAAAATTATAATAATACAGGTTTTAATCTTTATGCATTTACCTTTATATTTTCATCAGGCTGAGCAACTGTCTAGCATCCCTTCATATCAACTTGAAGGACTCCCTGTATTGTTTCTTTTTTTTTTTTTTTTTGAGATAGAGTCTTACTCTGTCACCCAGGCTAGAGT
>NW_016878378.1:0-1304 GCF_001698545.2 Rhinopithecus bieti
GGGGGAGGTGTGCTGTGTAGGGAGGTGGGGGGAGTGCGCTTGTAGGCGGGTGGGGGGAGTGTGCTGTGTTGTGAAGTGAGGCACACTGTGCTGTGTGCCATGAGTTAGGAAAGGAGGAGGAAGGCAGAAAGGCAGCTCTGTGTGCAGAGGTGGGCAGTGGTGTTGGCTGGACCTGGCCTTGAATTTTGGGGGTCACTAGTTAGGTTTCTGTCTCCAGCTAAGCTGCAGACCTCTATTTCCTGCTCCGTGCAATGGGAATAACAGCATGTTCTCATAGGGCTGTCGTTAGGATTAATGGAATAATCCACTATTGAGCTTATTAGCACTGTGCCTGGTACACAGCAGCCGTCTAATCTGCTGGGCCCTCCCTGATGAGGCTGGGGTCAAGGGAAGGAAAGGGCTTTGGACTCAAGGGAAATAGCCACCTTCTTCCTCTTCTCCCAGGGAACCCAGTTTGGCCAGTGGGATACTGCTGGTTTTGAGAACGAAGACCAGAAACTGAAATTTCTCAGACTTATGGGTGGCTTCAAAACCTGTCCCCTCCGTTCAACCGCGCCCCAGCACGACTGCAAGGCCCAACATGGCCCTCAGCAAGAAGGCGGCTGACAGCCTGCAGCAGAATCTGCAGCGGGACTACGACCGGGCCATGAGCTGGAAGTACAGCCGCGGAGCCGGCCTTGGCTTCTCCACTGCCCCAACAAGATCTTTTACATTGACAGGAACGCTTCCAAGTCAGTCAAGCTGGAAGATTAAACTCGAGAGTTTTGTCCCCCAAAAACTGCCACAATTGCTTTATTACATTTATGTTGGAGATTATAAATTTCTTTTGTGAAAATCAGATCTTGGTGATGACCTCCAGCAGCAGGATATAAATAACTCCCATAAGCTTAGCGTTCCAGTAATGGAACACTAGGCATAAATGGTTTATTCAGTTGTGCAAATGAAAGCCATCTGACAGTTGGCTCACATTGAACACCTGTGGAGATTAAGGACAAGGACAACTATCTTGATGGGCTTGGATGAACTGGGGTGGGGCAGCTCATATTTCGGGAGCCAGGAGAATGAGTGAGTGGCTAAAACCTCCTGTTTTCTGTGTTAAACATTCCGTCCCTGTTTGAGACATCGGTATGTGCAGTTAACCTTTGTTGAGTGTTTAGCAGGTGCTAGGCAAATACTAGTGTTTTCCATAATGTATTTAATCTTCATAATTATGAAATGGGTGCTATTATTAGCCCCATCTTATAGATGAGGCAAGTGAGGTTCAGGGATAAAGTAATAAAATTGCCTGGGGTCACCCAGCCACT
>NW_016878379.1:0-1412 GCF_001698545.2 Rhinopithecus bieti
GCCATATTTTGAGTAGTGTGTCCTGAATCCCATCATCCTTTTCAATGTAACTTTTCATTAAAAGCAGTGTTCTAGGATAGTGGTTAGCAAATGACTTCTATAAAACACCAGATAGTAACCATCTTTGTCTTGGCAGCCCATAAGGTCTCCGTTGCAACTACCCAACTCTACTGCTGCAGCTCAAAAGCAATAGTAGAAAATACATAGACCAAGAAGAGTGTGTGTGTTCCAATAAAACATTATTTGTAGATACTAAAATTTGAATTTCCTGTAATTTTCACGTTATAATATTTTACTTATTTTTTTTCCAACCATTGAAAATGAAAGAACCATTCTTAGTTTCACAAAACAGGTGGCAACCTGAATTTGGCCTGCTGCTGTAGTTTGTCAACCCCTCTTCTATGACATTACGTTCACACAGACAAAACTAAACCCAAATGAAACAATAAAATGCATTCTTCTGACAATACAAAGACATATCTTAAAATATTTAAAGTCAAACAAAATAGACAGTTTCTGACATTGCTTATAGAGCATTGTCAAACTGCAGGGATTTGAAATAATGAATAGTAAACAATAGTGAAAAAAACTTCAAATAAGTCACAGCTAATTTTGAAAATCCATTGTTAAAATGTGATGATCAGAGTCAAGAAAATTGTGAAAGACTTGAAAATTGGCAAAAGTAAAGATTATTTTCTCTCTATTGCACTTCAAGTTCTGTCCAGTGTTCACTGCTTCGAACTATTTTCCCACTCTGCAAATGGTAGAAAATTGATAATGAAAATAACTCTTGTCCGTGATAATGCAAAATAAATTTTGTCTAGTGGAATGCACTTGATGCTTCCTCCAGGATTACAACATTGTGCATATATTTGTAAATCCATTTCAGCACCAGCATTCCTTATTGACCCTATTCGTCCATCCATCCATCCATCCATCCATCCATCCATCCATCCATCCATCTATCCATCTTAATCTGTCTATCATTTATCTGTCTGTTGTCTATTTATCTATGGGATTTTCCTTTGAATCAAATGTAACATATGACTATTTCTTGAGTTAAATAAAATCTTTGGTACATTTTATCTGATATTTGCATGAGTCTTGTCTTCATTTTATAAAATATTTCTCCACTTTGGGAGGCTGAGGCAGGCAGATCACAAGGTCAGGAGTTCAAGACCAGCCTGGCCAACATGGTGAAACCTCGTCTCTACTAAAAATACAAAAATTAGCTGGGTGTGGTGGTGCACACCTGTAATCCCAGCTACTCAGGAGGCTGAGGCAGGAGAATCGCTTGAACCCAGGAGGCGGAGGTTGCAGTGAGCTGAGATCGCTCCCCCCCCCCCCAGCCTGGGCAACAAATTGAGCCTCTGTCGCAAAAAAAAAAAAAAAAAGATTTCTCCTTTAAACTT
>NW_016878380.1:0-1929 GCF_001698545.2 Rhinopithecus bieti
ATTTGACCCAGCCATGCCATTACTGGGCATATACCCAAAGGATTATAAATCATCCTGCTACAAAGACCCATGTACCCATTTGTTTATTGCGGCACTATTCACAATAGCAAAGACTTGGAATCAACCCAAATGTCCATCAGGGACAGACTGGATTAAGAAAATGTCGCACATATACACCATGGAATACTATGCAGTCATAAAAAAGGATGAGTTCGTGTCCTTTGTAGGGACATGGATGCAGCTGGAAACCATCATTCTCAGCAAACTATCGCAAGAACAGAAAACCAAACACCGCATGTTCTCACTCATAGGTGGGAACTGAACAATGAGATCACTTGGACTCGGGAAGGGGATCATTACACACTGGTTCCTATTGTGGGGAGGGGGTAGGGGGTAGGGATAGCATTAGGAGATATACCCAATGTAAATGACGACTTAATGGGTGCAGCACACCAACGTGGCACACACATACATATGTAACAAACCTGCATGTTGTGCACGTGTACCATAGAACTTAAAGTATAAAGAAAAAAAAAAAAAAAGAGAGAACAAGACTCATCCTTCTGCTATCTGCAAGAGATCCATCTCACAGGTAATGACACCCATGTGTTCAAAATAAGGAAATGGAGAAAGATCTACCATGAAAGGGATAACAAAAAAGAGCAGGTGTTGCTATTCTTGTATCAGATCAAATAAACCTTAAACTCACAACAGTTATAAAAGGACAAAGAAAGGCATTGCATAACGATAAAGGATTCAATTCAACAAGAAGATTTAACTATTTTAAATATATATGGACCCAACATTGGAGCACCCAGATTCATAAAGCCATTACTTCTAGACCTAAGAAAATATTAACAGGCACACAATAATAGTGGGAGATTTTAACACCTCACTGACAGCATTAGACAAATCACCAAGGCAGAAACTAACAAAGAATTTCTGGACATAAATTTGACACTTGACCAACTGAGCCATCTGCAGAGTACTCCATCCAATAACCACAGAATGTACATTCTTCACATCCACACATGGACCATGCTTGAAGATTGACCACATGCTCAGTCATGAAGCAAGTCTCAATAAATTCAAAAAATCAAAATAATACCAAGTATATTCTTGGACCACAATGAAATAAAAATATACATCAAACCAAGAGGAACTGTCAAAACCACACGAATACATGGAAAGTAAACAACTTATTCCCAAATGGGTAAACACTGAAATTAAGGCAGAAATCAAAACATTCTTTGAAACAAATGAAAATAAAAACACAGCATACCAAAACCTCTGGGATATGGCAAAAGTAGTGTTAAGAGGAATGTTTTAGCACTGAACACCTAGATCAAAACATAGAAAATCTCAAAATAATAACCTAATCTTGCACCTAAAAGAACTAGAAAAACAACAATAAACTAAACCCAAAGTTATCAGAAGAAAAGAAATAACTAAAATAAATGCAGAGCTAAATGAAATTGAGGACCAAAAATATATAAAATCAATGAAATGAAAATTGGATCTTTGAAAGGATTAACAAGATTGAGAGACCACTAACAGGATTAGCAAAGACAAAGAGGGAGAGGATCTAAATGAGTGCAATCAGAAATAACAAAGGTGGTATCACAACTAATCCCACAGAAATTTCTGTTCTAAGTCATCCAGTTTGTAGTACTTATTACATGAGCCTTAGGAAATTAATACAAATATTAACAACTTTATGCTTATAAATATGACAATTAGAAGGGAAATGACCACTTTCTACCAAAACTTAACCAGGATGAAATAGATAATCTGAATTATCCTATAACTATTAACAAAATTGAATATGTAATTTAAAAGCTCTGAAAAAGAAAATTCTAAGCCCAGATAGTTGCACAGAAGCATTCTGCAAAACATTAAGGAAGAATTAACATCAGTTTTACACAGTCT
>NW_016878381.1:0-712 GCF_001698545.2 Rhinopithecus bieti
ATTAACTTTTGTATAAGGTATAAGGAAGGGATCCAGTTTGAGCTTTGTATATATGGCTACCCAGTTTACCCAGCACCATTTATTAAATAGGGAATCCTTTCCCCATTTCTTGTTTTTGTCAGGTCAAAGATCAGAAGGTTATAGATGTGTGGTATTAATTCTTAGGGCTCTGTTCTTTTCCATTGGTCTATATCTCTGTTTTGGTACCAGTACCATGCTGTTTTGGTTACTGTAGCCTTGTAGTATAGTTTGAAGTCAGGTAGCGTGATGCCTCCAGCTTTGTTCTTTTGGCTTAGGATTGTCTTGGCAATGCAGACTCTTTTTTGGTTCTATATGAACTTTAAAGTAGTTTTTTCCAATTCTGTGAAGAAAGTCATTGGTAGCTTAATGGGGATGGCATTGAATCTATGGGCATTGAACCTTGGGCAGTATGGCCATTTTCACAATACTGATTCTTCCTATCCATAAGCATGGAATGTTCACCTCTATGCAAATAAACTAGAAAACCTAGAAGAAATGGATAAATTCCTGGGCACAAACACTCTCCGAAGACTAAATCAGGAAGAAGTTGAATCCCTGAATAGACCAAAAACAGGTTCTGAAATTGAGGCAATAATTAATAGCCTACCAACCAAAAAAAGTCCAGGACCAGACGTCTTCACAGTCAAATTCTACCAGAGGTACAAGGAGGAGTTGGAACCATTCCTTCTGA
>NW_016878382.1:0-343 GCF_001698545.2 Rhinopithecus bieti
ACACTTGTCCCAAAACATTCCAGGTACGGCCCTGCATTGGCTGCTCCAGAACCTCTGCAGTCTTACGCCTCCTTCAGGTCTTTGCTAAAATGTCACCTCCTCAGACTTCCTGGACCCATTATATCACCCACCAGGAACTAAAAATTCACAGACAGTATTACCATCTCATGCCCTCATTTCCTTCCTTCCCCTATTACTACAGCCTCTCGCTCCCCTCACCTGCTCTCCCTCCACTTCTTTTCTCTGCCCCAACAGTAGTCCACACTCTGGATCCACCTCTAGGTGGCTTGTGCCGATGTCTCTGCTGGAACAGCTGCTGCCCAGTCCTCCGGGCAGCTCTCAG
>NW_016878383.1:0-710 GCF_001698545.2 Rhinopithecus bieti
AAGAAAGCTGAAACTGGATCCCTTCCTTACACCATATACAAAATTAACTCAAGATATATTAAAGACTTAAATATAAGACCTAACACCATAGAAACCCTAGAAGAAAACTTAGGCAATACCATTCAGCATGTAAGCATGGGCAAAGACTTCATGACTAAAATACAAAAAGCAATGGCAACAAAAGCCAAAATAGACAAATGGGATCTAATTAAACAAAAGAACTTCTGCAGAGCAAAAGAAACTACCATCAGAGTGAACAGGCAACCTACAGAATGGGAGAAAATTTTGCAATCTACCCATCTGACAAAGGGCTAATATCCAGAATCTACAAATAACTTAAACAAATTTACAAGAAAGAAACAAACAACCACATCAAAAACTGGGCAAAGGATATGAACAGATACTTCACAAAAGAAGACATTCATAGAGCCAACAGACGTATGAAAAAATGCTCATCATCACTGGTCATCAGAGAAATGCAAATCAAAACCACAAAGAGATACCATCTCACCCCAGTTAGAATGGCGATCACTAAAAAGTCAGTAAACAACAGATGCTGGAGAGGATGTGGAGAAATAGGAACACTTTTACACTGTTGGTGGGACTGTAAACTAGTTCAACCATTGTGGAAGACAGTGTGGTGATTCCTCAAGGATCTAGAACTAGAAATACCATTTGACCCAGCGAGCCCATTACTGGGTATATAGCCA
>NW_016878384.1:0-2100 GCF_001698545.2 Rhinopithecus bieti
TGGAAATGGAACTCTACCTGGCTACAAAGCATCCTTTGGAGCCACCAGAGACAAGTGAGAGGCTCCTGGAGCCGGAATGGAGACTACATCCAGGCGGACATCTCCGTCCTGGACGGGTCTCCCACGGAACGGAATGGAGTTCCTTTGGGCAGACGTCTCTGCCTTTGGGAACTTCCCTGGGTCACCTGGTGACTGGAAAAAAAAGCCTTGGGCCTGCGCAGGACTTCTGGCCAAGGGATATGAGAGGGAGGCAGAAGGTACTCACCCCTAGGAGACTTGGAGGTGGGGAAAGCGATGTCCAGGTCCTGGTCCGTCTGGGCCGTGGAAGGAGGAGGCTCCTCAGATCTTGGGGGCCCTGAGGAGGGGTCTCCTCCCGGGTTTCGGCACCAGCTGATTTGCTTTAATGCGACCCCAGAGCAAATGCCAGAGAAAAGGCAAGTAGGCAAGGCAAAAAAACTTTATTTACAAGCCAATGTGAAGGAGGGAGCGAGGTTCACCAGTCTCTGGAGATGGAGGCTGACGAAGTCGCTCCAGCGTTCTCCGGCGAGGTTCCTAGGTCCGCATAGGTCCACACAGGAGCAGGGGCCAAGGAAGTTCGCACCGGGGTTCTCAGAGGAGGTTGCTGGGTCCCGCCTGCGAGGAGGGGCCAAGGAAGTTCCCACCACGGCCTGCGGGGAGCGGCTTTTATGTCCTGGGCCCGGGAGTGGGCGGGCAGTGGGCGGGACATAGGCAGGTCAGGGGCGGGTAGGTAGGCATGGCTAGGCGGGTTCTAGCTTTTCTCCCTGGCAGGTCGAGTTGTGCCTGTGCAGTCGACCGGTGTCTTTCCTGGGAGCGAGAAAGTTGACGGTGAAGAACCCGGAACTGCGCCATCTTGATTCCATTTGTCCAAACAGTGGATACCTTTGCCAGGCCTACGATTTAACCTGGCATGATCTCCAGGTTATTCTTACCTCTACTGTAAACCCTGAGGAGCAAGAGCGCATCCTAGTGGCCGCCAGGCAGCATGCCAACCAATTACACTTAACAGACCCTGCATTCCCACTAGGGGAACAAGCAGTCCCCTCTATAGACCCAGACTGGAACTATCAAGTAGGCCAGCCAGGCCACGGAAGACGAGATATGATGACTCAATGTCTTCTGGCTGGTATGCAGGCGGCCTCAAGGTAGTAAATTTCAATAAACTAAAAGAAATTATTCAAGGTCCAGATGAGAACCCGGAACTGCGCCATCTTGCATCCGTTTGTCCAAACAGTTACGTGCTTCCAAAAGAGAGCTGACCCTGAAAATAACACCCTTGCTACATTCAACTCTAGCGAGCCCTTTGTTGAAGTGTCTGAATGTCAGTGTTGCATCTATTATAAAATAGGGAACAATGGAGAGGGCTCAGAAAGGGATCGTGAACAGGAACATGCAGATGGACAGTCAGGCTGTAAGGCCATGACATCCTTTGATTTGTAAAATAGAGAACTGAAAGATACAAGGTTATTTTCATATGACTTCAAAGATGCCGAAATACTGCTTTCTTCATTATAAATGTTTAGAGGGAGCAAGACTTTAAGAGCTAAATATGCTTCTATTTTTACAGATAAACCTACAAGGAGCAGGGTGGTCTAAAGCATGTCTTCAGATCAGTTCAATCATCATCTGAATTCAGTGACTATCTAGCTCCATGCTAGATCCTGTGCTAGGTACTGGTACACACAGGGACGAACATTGTTCCTGCCCTTGGGCTTCCAAGCCTAGGGCCTTGAAGCTTGGAGCCATAAAATTAATCAGAAAATTATATTCATGATGAAGAAAGACAAGAAAGATAACTTGAAAGAAAGACTGAAGAGATGAATGACTTTTACATAACAAAAAACAAGAATCTACTGGAAGCCTACTATCTGCCAGGCTCAGAGTTGTCAAAAAAAAATGTAAACACTGACCAAAAAGGATCATTTCTAAGAAATTTAGATTAACCTGAAGTAGATACAGGAGCTGCAAAGCAAGAAATCAGAGGGCCCACAAACAGGTCAATAGGGGTGCATATGCATCTGGCAATAGCCTATTTCTGCCTCAGGAAAAAAAACGTATATATATATGTATACATTTTAAATA
>NW_016878385.1:0-901 GCF_001698545.2 Rhinopithecus bieti
TATAGCCAAGACTCTGGTTAATGCAAACTTGAATAAATACTTTTTCATTGACCATCCATTTCATTAAAGAGAGTCTTCTTGAGACATTCCAATCAATATAACATTAATCTCTCAAAATGAAACTTGCCAGTCAGTATCATAAAGTAATTGAAATGTATCAGCTTCCTCTGAAATAGATTATGAGGATTACATCATTTATTCTTCCCTCCACCATGCTACTAAACTGTTTTTGCTAAATCCACCAAAGATGTCCAAATTTGCCAAATGCAAGTCTAGTTGATCTTTCTGCAACATTTGTCCTTGTTAACCACTTTCTCCCTTTTTTAATGGCTTCTGACTTCTTATTTGGCATTATTTTTCTTTTCAGCAATTTATTCTTTTCTTAGTTATTATTATTATTATTATTATTATACTTTAAGTTCTGGAATTCATGTGCAGAACGTGCAGGCTTGTTACATAGTTGTACGTGTGCCATGATGGTTTGCTGCACTCATCAACCCATCGTCTACATTAGGTATTTCTCCTAATGCTATCCCTCCCCCAGCTCCCCAGCCCCCGACAGGCCCCAGCGTGTGATGTTCCCTTCCCTGTGTCCATGTGTTCTCATTGTTCAACTCCCACTTATGAGGGAGAACATGCAGGGTTTGGTTTTCTGTTCCTGTGTTAGTTTGCTGAGAATGATGGTTTCCAGCTTCATCTATGTCCCTGCAAAGGACATGAACTCATTCTTTTTTATGGCTGCATAGTATTCCATGGTATATATGTACCACATTTTCTTTATCCAGTCTATCATTGATGGGTATTTGGCTTGGTTCCAAGTCTTTCCTATTGTGAATAGTGCTGCGATAAACATATATGTGCATGTGTCTTTTTAGTAGAATGATTTATAATCCTTTGGATA
>NW_016878386.1:0-711 GCF_001698545.2 Rhinopithecus bieti
CTGTTTGCAGATGACATGACTGTATATTTAGAAAACCCCATCGTCTCAGCCCAAAGCCTCAGGATACAAAATCAATGTGCAAAAATCACAAACATTCCTATACACCAATAGTGGACAGAGCGCCAAATCATGAGTGAACTCCCATTCACAACTGTTTCAAAGAGAATAAAATACCTACGAATCCAACTTACAAGGGATGTGAAGGACCTCTTCAAGGAGAACTACAAACCACTGCTCAATGAAATAAAAGAGGACACAAACAAATGGAAGAACATTCCATGCTCATGGATAGGAAGAATCAGTATCGTGAAAATGACCATACTGCGCAAGGTAATTTACAGATTGAATGCCATCCCCGACAAGCTTTCTTCACAGACCTGGTAAAAACTACTTTAAAGTTCATATGGAACCAAAAAAGAGCCCGCATTGCCAAGACAATCCTAAGCAAAAAGAACAAAGCTGGAGGCATCATGCTACCTGACTTTAAACTATACTGCAAGGCTACAGTAATCAAAACAGCATGGTACTGGTACCAAAACAGAACAGAGCCCTTAGAAATAATACCACACATCTACAACGATTTGATCTTTGACAAACCTGACAAACACAAGAAATGGGAAAAGGATTCCCTATTTAATAAATGGTGCTGGGAAAACTGGCTAGCCATATGTAGAACGCTGAAACTGGATCCCTTCCTTACACCTTGTATTA
>NW_016878387.1:0-2901 GCF_001698545.2 Rhinopithecus bieti
AGTTATAAATTGTATGAAACAGAATCCAAATTTAATCAGGCGAATGAAAAACGTACTTTCTCCCTCTCTATACTTGCATATCCTGTATGCATCGGGCTATAAAGAGCGGCCACATGCATCATTCGGGGCCCTCTTGTATGTTGTAAAACAGAGGGACCAAGTTCGAACTTGCATTAAAGATCCTTGCCGCTTGGCTTTGACTCCGGATTCTGGTGGACTTCTTCGGGGAATAAAGGGTCTGGGCATAACATTCTCATACTTACTTCTGCCCTCCATGCTTTAAAACAACTTCCCTTTCCATGAATTTACTTCCAATAATATTCTAACTGGGCTCCCTTATTCCTCAGTTTAAACTATAATCTTGAACTCATCCATACCCTATTCCCGCATCTGACTTTCTATTACTTATACTTTACGGCAGCCATAAGTCTAGCTTAGTCAACAGCTTTGGAGCTCCATGCTTTCCAGGTTTCATGTTTTCAACATCTGCCTTTCCTTTCATTATTTACTATTTTCTAGTAAATGAGGGTTGTGTGTTAACATGCAAAACAAAAAATGAACAAAAGCCAACAGGCTTTCTGAGTACAGACATCAAGTTGAAAAATTATGAATGCTATTTCTCAAAATGAAATTGAAAACTTCTGTGCCATAGTGAGATAGGTTATTGGAAATAGGAAAAAAAGTCATGTTACAATTGATGAAAACAATGTAGAATACCTAAATCAAGCTAATTAACATATTAATCACCTCAAATACTTATAATTTTTTGTGGTGAGGGCATTTGAAATTTGCTGTCAGCAATTTTGAAATAAATATATAATACACTATAATTAATGACATTCACCAAACTGTGCAATATATCTCCAACAAAACCTAATTCCTTTTGTCTGCCTGAGACTTTGTACCCTTTAACTATCACCTCTGCATTTCTCCAGCCTCTGAAATCACCATTCTACTCTCTGCTTCTATGAGTTCACTTTAGATTCTGCTATAAGAGAGAATATGTGGTATTTGTCTTCCTGTGCCTGGCTTTTTCACTTAGTATAATGTTCTCCAATTCCATTAATTTTGTCACAAATGACAGGGCTTTCCTTTTTGTAAGGTGTTTCATTGTGTCTATATACAACATTTTCTTTATCAATTCATCCATTGATTAACACCTATGTAGATTCAATTTCTTGGCTATTGTAAATAATACTGCAAAAAATGTAGAAGTGGAGATGTCTCTTTGACAAACCAATTTCAAAACTTCTGGGTAAATATCCGGAAGTGAGAGTGCTGGATCATATGGTAATTATATTTTTTGGAACTTACTAGTTTTACATAATGGTTATACTAGTTTACATTCCCACCAACAGGTAAAAGGGTTCACTATTCTTCAAATCTTTTCCAGCACTTGTTACCTTTCACCTTTTTGATATTAGCCATTCTGAAAGGTGAGAAGTGAAATTTCATTGTGTTTCTAATTTGCATTTCCCTAATCATTAGCAATATTGAACATTCTTTTTCATATAACTGCTGGCCATTTGTATGTTTTCTTTTGAGAAATGCCTACATGGGTCCTTTGCCAATTTTTTAACTGGGTTATTTGTTTTGTTGCAATTAAGTTATCTGAGTTCCTTACACATTTTGAATATTAACCCCTTAACAGATGTATGGCTTACACATATTTTCTCCCAAATCATAGGTATCTCTCTTCACACTCTTCATTGTTTCCTTTTCTGTGAAGAAGCTTTTTAGTTCAATGTTATCCCATTTGTCTATTTTGGCTTCTGTTGCCTGAACTGTTGGGATCAAATTCAAAAAAATTATTGTCCAGAAAAACGTTGTGTAGTTTTACCCTTGTGTTTTCTTCTAGTAGTTTTACAGTTTCCGGTCTTATATTTAGGTCTTCAATTCATTTTGAGTTTATTTTAGTATTTGGTATGAAGTAAGCTTCCAATTTCATTCTTCTGTATGTGGATATCCAGTTTTCCCAGTACTCTTTATTGAAAGGACTATGCTTTTCCCATTGTGTATTCTTGACACTTTTGTGGAAAATCAGTTGACCATACATGTATAGTTCATTTCTGGGTTCTCTATGCTGTTCTATCTGTTAATATATCTATTTTATGCCAGTGCTGTGCTGTTTTATTTACTGCTTAATATACTATTGATTTGTAATATAGATTAAAAGTAGGTAGCATGATGCTACCAGTTTTTCCTGTTTGTTTATGATTGCCTTGGCTATTTGAATGTTTTTTGTTGTTATTGTACCATATGAATTTTAGCCTCATTTGTTCTATTTCCATGAAAAATGACATTGGAATTTTGATAGGGATTACCCTGAGTCTATAGATCGTTTTGGTTAGTATAGACATTTTAACAATATTAATTCATTCAACTCATGAACATGAGATATCTTTCCATTTATTTGTGTCTCTTCAATTTCTTTCCTCAGTGTCACAGTTTTCAGTGTGGAAGTCTTTCACCACCTTGGTTAAATTTTAAGTATTTTATTTTTTGTAGCTAGTATAAATGAAATTATTCCCCTGATTTTTTTTTTTCAGATAGTTCATTGTTAGTATATAGAAATGCTACTGATTTTTATGTGTTGATTTTGTATCTTTCAACTTTACTGTATTTGTTTATTAGTGTACTATTAGTTTGTAAGTGTTTTGTAGTAAAATCTTTAGTGTTTTCTGTATATAAAATTATGTCAGCAAAAAGTGACAATTTTGCTTCTGGACTTTTTTTGGTAAGAGAGTTTTAACTTATGATTAAATCTCATTACTACATTTTGTTCTGTTCAGATTTTCTATTTCATCATGATTCAGTGTTGTTAGGTTGTACGTGCCTAGGAATTTATTCATTTCTTTTAGTTTCCTGAATTTGTTGACATATAATTGTTTTTTTTTTTTT
>NW_016878388.1:0-994 GCF_001698545.2 Rhinopithecus bieti
ACACCTAGAAATATTAACAGGGCTGCTGATAACAAATTATTGCAAATTAGTTTAGGTAGAATAAAAGCTATGCAAGATACATGAAATTTCCACAAGAAATTTAATTAGCATTTGTGGTTTTCCAGAGGGCAGTCAATGACACCTTAAAGGCTAAGCCCCACAAACAGTGCAAAGGATAAGATCTGTAGATGTTGACTAAGAAGTAACAGCCGGTATGAAAGAGGAACCTAAGAACAAGAAAGAAACAGGAGTAGGGGAAAGGTTAAAACAAGGAAGTAAAATGAAGATTTTCTAAATGGAATGTGTCCATAAAACCCTCTTCCCCACAATACCCAGTATTTTCAGTGCCACCTGAAAGGAAAATAAGAAAATTGTTCAAAATGCCATTATGGGCCAGGTGCTTTCAAAGACCTCTCCCAATTCAGTCATCAAGAAGCACTTCTAGTCAATTTCACTTCTTATTTCCCAGAACAGCCAAGCTAAAGCAAAGCTAAGTAACTCATTCAGGACATACAGATAAACTCTTGGCCAGCTAGCATCTGGATACCTTGTCTTTTTTTTTTTTTTTTTTTTTCTCTCTCTCTCTCTGTTTTTGCCCACTATACAAGTGGCATGTCTCAAATTTAAACCAAAGTAAGAAGAGACAGATTGCCTCAATTAGAAGGTGATGGTGACCTTCAATTAAAGCAACATTTAAAAGTATAGCTAGGACAGGTGTGGTGGCTCAAGTATGTAATCCCAGCCCTTTGGGAGGCTGAGGTAGGTGGATCACTTGAGGTCAGGAGTTTAAGACCAGCCTGGCCAACATGGTGAAACCCCATCTCTACTAAAAATACAAAAATTAGCTGGGTGTGGTGGCAGGCGCCTGTAATCCCAGCTACTCAGGAAGCTGAGACATGAGAATCTCTTGAACCCAGGAGGCTGAGTTTGCAGTGAGCCGAGATAGCACCATTGCACTCCAGCCTGGGTGACAGAGCAAGACTCGGTCTCAAAA
>NW_016878389.1:0-1421 GCF_001698545.2 Rhinopithecus bieti
AATTTATAGCACTAAATGCCCACAAGAGAAAGCAGGAAATATCTAAATTTAAACACAATTAAAAGAACTAGAGAAGCAAGAGCAAATACATTCAAAAGCTAGCAGAAGGCAAGAAATAACTAAGATCAGAGCAGAACTGAAGGAGATAGAGATGCAAAATACCCTTCAAGAAACCAGTGAATCCAGGAGCAGGTTTTTTGAAAAGAGCAACAAAATTGATAGACCTCTAGCAAGACTAATAAAGAAGAAAAGAGAGAAGAATCAAATAGATGCAATAAAAAATGATAAAGGGGATATCACCACTGACTCCACAGAAATACAAACTATCATCAGAAAATACTATAAACACCTTTACACAAATAAACTAGAAAACCTAGAAGAAATGGACAAATTCCTGAACACATACACACTCCCAAGACTAAACCAGGAAGAAGTTGAATCCCTGAATAGACTCATAATAAGCTCTGAAATTGAGGCAATAATTAATACCTTACCAGCCAAAATAAATCCAGGACCAGATGGATTCACAGCCGAATTCTACCAGAGGTATAAGGAGGAGCTGGCAACATTCCTTCTGAAACTATTCCAATCAATAGAAGAAGAGGGAATCCTCCCTAACTCATTTTATGAGGCCAAATCATCCTGATACCAAAGTCTGGCAGAGACACACACACAAAAAAGAGAATTTTAGACCAATATCCCTGATAAACATCAATGCAAAAATCCTCAATAAAATACTGGCAAACTGAACCCAGCAACACGTCAAAAACCTTATCCACCATGATCAAGTGGGCTTCATCCCTGGGATACAAGGCTGGTTCAACATATACAAATCAATAAATGTAATCCAGCATATAAACAGAACCAAAGACAAAAAACACATGATTATTTCAATAGATGCAGAAAAGGCCTTTGACAAAATTCAACAGGCCTTCATGTTAAACTCAGTAAATTCGGTATTGATGGAACGCATCTCAAAATAATAGCTATTTATGACAAACCCACAACCAGTATCATATTGAATGCACAACAATTGGAAGCATTCCCTTTGAAAACTGCTACAAGACAGAGATGCTGTCTCTCACCACTCCTAGTCAACGTAGTGTTGGAAGTTCTGGCCAGGGTAATCAGGCAAGAGAAAGAAATAAAGGGTATTCAGTTAGGAAAAGAGGAAGTCAAATTGTCCCTGTTTGCAGATGACATGACTGTATATTTAGAAAACCCCATTGTCTCAGCCTCAAATCTCCCTAAGCTGATAAGCAACTTCAGCAAAGTCTCAGGATACAAAATCCATGTGCAAAAGTCACAACCATTCTTATACACCAATAACAGACAAACAGAAAGCCAAATGATGAGTGAACTCCCATTTAAAATTGCTTCAAAGAGAATGAAATACCTAGGAATCCAACTTATAAGGGATG
>NW_016878390.1:0-428 GCF_001698545.2 Rhinopithecus bieti
TGTGTTGCTTAGAACCGCTAAATTTGTAGTCATTTGTTAATAAGCAGTTTAGAAAACGAATAAAATCAGAACCTAAGGCATTTCTGAACCCTCTTTTCACAAAAAGGCCTACGTTTTGTCCAATTTCTAAAGAAGTAAATGTCATGTACATGCAAAATTAAAACACAGACTAACATTTCAAATAAACAATAGTTCTTAAGAATATCTACATAAGGTAAAATTTAGGAAGTAATTTGCTATATAAAGCAGTTCCTACACTCTCTTTTAACATATTTGCCAATATACCCAATTGTACATAATACTTAGTAGAGGTAATAAGTGTAACATTAGGGCAATTCTCCTTACAAACCCAAACAATAATAAATAGTTTACAAGTTGATATCTAATTAACGATATTTGGTAATCAGAAGAACTTACTTACTAGTCAT
>NW_016878391.1:0-3207 GCF_001698545.2 Rhinopithecus bieti
GGAATCCTTTCCCCATTTCTTGTTTCTCTCAGGTTTGTCAAAGATCAGATGGCTGTGAAAAAGAGCCCGCATTGCCAAGACAATCCTAAGTCAAAAGGACAAAGCTGGAGGCGTCATGCTACCTGACTTCAAACTATACTACAAGGCTACAGTAACCAAAACAGCATGGTACTGGTACCAAAACAGACATATAGACAAATGGAACAGAACAGAGTCCTCAGAAATAATACCACACATCTACAGCCATCTGATCTTTGACAAACCTGAGAGTTTACCTTTCAAATCTGGGGCCCACATCTGCCTCCTCTTCAGAGTTCCCGTTATTGTTTGGTCCTTCAGAGGGGATTGATACAAATTACAAAACTGGGTAAGTCCCTTCAAATCTGCCCATACACTGACAGAAATTCATTTGTATAAAATTTTGAAGCACATGTTACCAGGATCCATAAGGCACTCCTGCAGATTGTGGTTCAGTGTGAAGCTCCTGCCATCTGACTGTACCATCTTCTCCCTCTCAGCAATGTTTCAACTGCTAATCATCTAGTGAGGCCTGCTCCATTAGTGAAGATTTCCACCTGGCTCACAGATTCCCCTGCACCCTAACATCTCTCTGACTTAATGTGACTTAAGGTGAATTAAATTTCCACATGAATGATCCTTCTAACAGTCTGCACACTAAGTTATTTGATTTTCTCTTCTCTAATGACTTCTCCCTCCCAGTCTCACATTATTTCTTGGGCCTTGGCATCACCAGAGGCTACGGTGAGGTCTTTGCCAAAATTACTAAGTAAAACAGGTGCTGACTACAACCTCTTTTTTCTAATGTAATTTGCTCACTCAACTGCTCTCACAACTCCATGCTTTGACTGCACCTTCAGTCCTTGACACTATATTTCTTGTTCATCAGCCTCTTCTTGTCCTTACTTCTTCCTCCATCAAGCTGGCATTCCAAGCTGCCAAAACGCTAACCTTGGAAGAACCAATTAACTCCTTGATTGCACTAGGAAAAGCAACACAATGGGATGAATTGGAACTTTGGCCATCATCTGGCTATACTTACAATCTAGTTATACTTCTCAGGTGAATTTATTTTTTCATTTCCCCAATTATTATAAATCTTCCATTTTCTAAAATCAGCTGACCCAGTTCCATTCTCCTAAAATCACTGACCCCGTTCCCTTTCTCCTTACTCATTCCTGCCTCCTGCTTCTCTCTCACACACACGCACGCATGCACACACACCTCTCAATATGTGAAAACTTCCTCAACTTCCTGTGAAAGTATCTACAAACTTTCTGACATCTGGATTCTCTCCTTCTTTCTTACCATTGTAAGAGGAGGCATCCCTTGTATTTCAGACCAATTTCTCCACCTGCTGTCTGGATCCTATTTTCTATAGGCTTCTTGTCTCACATCCTAAATATCATGCTTCAATGAATTTGTCTCAGCCATATTTAAATATGCTTAAGTCTCACTCATAGTTTAAAAATTCATTTTGAATCCCAAACTACCTATGGCCAAGGAAAGAAGTACTGGAAGGAATCAAGCAGAACAATCCCCAGAACTCACATAGGCCTGAGAATAATTCACATTCTGAACAAAGTGTAGAAAACATAATATATGGGGTACTGAGTTGAGTACTTAGAAGGAAATTGCCTGAGTAGTGGGGTCAAATTTGCCCTAGAATAAATAATGTCTAGTTTTCTATAGCAAAACTTAAAAGCAAGCCTCAAAAGGATCAAAATGTTTTCAAGTTGCCTGACTGCATCCAAGAACAAAGCTCAAAAGTATGAGATAACAAAATAATTTAGCACCCAACAATGTAAAATCTACAATATCTGGGATACATTAAAAATTATCAAGCATGCAAAGAAGAAGGAAAATAAAACCCATATTAAGGAAAAAAAGTCAATCGATAAAAACTGATCCAGAAACAAAACAGATGATAGAATCTGTAGACATGGACCTTAAAACAGCTATTATAAATATGTCCCATGGTTCAAGACAATAGAAGAAAACATGGGCTTGTTAGGAAGAGACAGAGACTATATAAAATAGACCCACATTTAACTTATAGAGACTTAAAAATATATCTGAGATGAGAAATACACTGGACTGGATTACCAACATAGAAAATGCACAGGACAAGATCAATGAACCCAAAGACATAGCAATAGAAGATCTAAAATCAAACCACAGAGAAAAAAAAAGACAGGGAAACCAGGTGCGGTGCCTCATGCCTGTAATTCCAGCACTTTGGGAGGGTGAGGCCAGTGGATCACTTGAGGCCAGGAGTTCGAGACCAACCTGTCCAACATGGCAAAACCCTGTCTCTACTAAAAATACAAAAAATTAGCCAGGTGTGGTGGTGCATGCCTGTAATCCTAGGTACATGGGAGGCTGAGGTAGGAGAATCACTTGAACCTGGGAGGTGGAGGTTACAGTGAGCCGAGATTGTGCCACTGTATTCCAGCCTGGGTGACAGATTGAGACTCCGTTTTTAGAAAAAAAAAAAAAAAAAAGGGAAAACTTAAGAACACAGCATTAGTGAGTTTTGGGACAACTTGAAAGGGTCTCATATGTATGTATCAGAGTTTCAGAAAGGGGTTATGTGGCCAGAATTAGTATTTGAAGAAGCACTGGCAAAAGGTTCCCTTTAATTAAAACTACAAATCCAAACCTCTGAGAAACTCAGTGAACCCAGATCGACAAGATGACATATGTATGATGAGGTTATGGCTCCTAGCTTTATCAACAATTTTACAGTGGTACTGTAAAATGATTTAGAAATGGAGGAGGAGGAAAAGCATGTTTAGAGGTAGAGGCAGAAAGGAGTTCAATATTGTATATGGTGAGTTTAAGGACTAAAAGTACGAAGCTTTAAAGGTATACTGTGTGTGAAAACACGCTGTAAACAGTTGAAGTATTTTACATATTATTTAAGTATGTGTTCAACTAAGGCAAGAAACTCAGGGCTCTATTTCATTAATACTAATGATGATGCTAAGCTTAAAACTGTAAAACTTAGACACAGATGTTCGAATAAATAAGAGTAAGGCACAGTTAAGAAGAAGATAATCAAAATGGGGTGTGGTGGCTCACACCTGTAATCCCAGCACTTTGGGAGGCTGAAGTGGGTGGATCGCTTGAGCCCAGGAGTTCAAGATGAGCCCTGGCAACATAGTGAGACTCCTGTCTCTACAAAAA
>NW_016878392.1:0-1415 GCF_001698545.2 Rhinopithecus bieti
CAGTGGTGTTATGGCTGGGTCTTATGGTACATCTAGTTCTAGATCCTTGAGGAATTGCCATACTGTTTTCCATAATGGTTGAACTAGTTTACAATCCCACCAACAGTGTAAAAGTGTTCCTATTTCTCCACATCCTCTCCAACACCTGTTGTTTCCTGACTTCTTAATGATTGCCATTCTAACTGGTGTGAGATGGTATCTCATTGTGGTTTTGATTTGCATTTCTCTGATGGCGAGTGACGATGAGCATTTTTTCATGTGTCTGTTGGTACTTGAATATTGAGTTGAAAATTCCCTTCGCATCTTTCTTGGGTTGATTCTCCTGTTTTATGTGTTTTATTTCTCCCCTTTCCTATCCTCCCCTCCCCTCCCCTTCACTTTCACTTCTCCTTTCCCTTCCCCTTCCCCTTTCTCTTCTTTAGAAGGAAATATTTGTTTTAGTTCTAAAACTTTTATAGTTCTAAAATGATAGTTTTATCTATATCAACCCAGTATGAAAATAGATTATTTAACATTATTATATACTATGACAATGGAGCATAACTGAAATTATACAGTATGTTTCTTTTATTTACAAGTATGGAAATAAACAATGATACACTTCAAATTCATCCCAGAGGCTATTTTAAAGTTCTCACTTAAAATACAGTTTTTATATTAAGTGTCTTGCTAGAAACACAATTATATTTAATTTTATAATTGGTGCTTTTAGTTTAATGATGCTGTTATACATGAATGTTCTCGTATGCCATCACTGAAAAAGATTATATTATGTTTGTGTAATTGTCAATAATTATACATTGTAAAATGCAAATATACTTTCTCACTTTTACTATTGTACATATTCTGTTGAAAAAATAGTCCAAAAAAAAAAAAAAAACACTCAATTCACTTAATGACTTATTTTTTAAACTTTTTGCACATGTCAGAAGCCAGTATGGCAATTGATAATATGATAAGAGATTATTTGTTTTTAATGTTCCATTTTTTTTTCCATCTAAACTCAACTAGGGTGATTCTAGCGATTCAACTTCATGTCCTCAAAATTAATTCCAATATCCTCAATAAACTCAAAAATTATATTTTGTTTCAGGGGTCACTTAATTATAGTGAAAATTATTAACATTTATTTTAAGAAGACATTACATTATAGTACATCAGATACAACAGGAATGGTTGGGTAACTTTTCTTCTATAAATGCAGTGAGAACAATAGAAAATGGTCAAAATTAACTTTTCAGCACTCTGGAAACTAACCAAAGGGTTATAAAAATCCAGGGTCTATTACTTAAGAAAAGCAGCTTCAATGGCAAGAACAGTAAGCTTTTTGGTATTTTTAACTTGCCCTATTTCCATTTTCCTCCCTTCTGTGGTAGGCTTGAAAATCCATATCCTAGAAGCTACTGGAAGGGACA
>NW_016878393.1:0-2343 GCF_001698545.2 Rhinopithecus bieti
CACTTATGAAGCTTAGTTTGCTGGATATGAAATTCTGGGTTGAAAATTCTTTTCTTTAAGAATATTGAATATTGGCCCCCACTTTTCTCTTCTGACTTGTAGAGTTTCTGCCGAGAGATCTGCTGTTAGTCTGATGGGCTTCCCTTTGTGGATAACCTGACCTTTCTCTCTGGCTGCCCTTAACATTTTTTCCTTCATTTCAACTTTGGTGAATCTGACAATTACGTGTCTTGGAGTTGCTCTTCTCGAGGAGTATCTTTGTGGCATTCTCTGTATTTCCTGAATCTGAATGTTGGCCTGCCTTGCTAGGTTGGGGAAGTTCTCCTGCATAATATATTCTGAAAAGTGTTTCCCAACTTGGTTCCATTCTCCTCGTCACTTTCATGTACACCAATCAGATGTAGATTTGCTCTTTTCACATAGTCCCCTATTTCTTGGAGGTTTTGTTTGTTTCTTTTTACTTTTTTCTTTAAACTTCTCTTCTCGCTTCATTTCATTCGATTGAAGAATCACTGATACCGTTTCTTCCAGTTGATCAAATCTGACTACTGAAGTTTGTGCATGCATCACGCAGTTCTCATGCCATGGTTTTCAGCTCCATCAGGTCATTTAAGGATTTCCCTACACTGGCTATTCTAGTTAGCCATTTGTATAATCGTTTTTCAAGGTTTTTACCTTTTTTTGCGATAGGCTTGAACATTCTCCTTTAGCTCAGAAAAGTTTGTTATTACCAATCGTCTGAAGCCTTCTTCTCTCAACTTGTCAGTCATTCTCTGTCCAGCTTTCTTCCATTGCTGGTGAGGAGCTGCGTTCCTTTGGAGGAGAAGAGGCACTCTAATTTTTAGAATTTTCGGCTTTTCTGCTCTGGTTTCTCTGCATCTTTGTGGTTTTATCCAGCTTTGGTCTTTGATGATGGTGACGTACAGATGGGGTTTTGGTGTGGATGTCCTTTGTTTTTAGTTTTCCTTCTAACAGTCAGGACCCTCAGCTGCAGGTCTGTTGGAGTTTGCTGGAGGTCCACTCCAGACCCTGTTTACCAGAGTATTACCAGAGGAGGCTGCAGAACAGCAAATATTGCAGAACGGCAAATGTTGCTGCCTGATCATTCCTCTGGAAGCTTTGGCTCAGAAGGGCACGCAGCCGTGTGAGGTGTCAGTCTGGCCCTACTGGGAGGTGCCTCCCAGTTAGGCTACTTCAGGGTCAGGGACCCACTTGAGGAGACAGTCTGTCCACTCTCAGATCTCAAACTCGTTTCTACTGCCTTTTGTTCTGCTATGCCCTGCCCCCAGAGGTGGAGTCTACACAGGCAGGCAGGCCTCCTTGAGCTGTGGTGGGCTCCACCCAGTTTGAGCTTCCCCGCTGCTTTGTTTACTTAACTAAGCCTCAGCAATGGCGGGCGCCCCTCCCCCAGCCTTGCTGCAGCCTTGCAGTTCTCTCAGACTGCTGTGCTAGCAATGAGCAAGGCTCTGTGGGCGTGTGACCCTCCGTGCCAGGTGTAGGATATAATCTCCTGGTGTGCCATTTGCCAAGACCATTGGAAAAGGACAGTAGTAGGGTGGGAGTGACCCGATTTTCCAGGTGCCATCTGTCACAGCTTCCCTGCTAGGAAAGGGAATTCCCCGACCCCTTGTGCTTCCCTGTCTCACCCTGCTTCGGCTCACACTCGGTGGGCTGCATCCACTGTCCAACAAGCCCCAGTGAGATGAACCCGGCACCTCAGTTGGAAATGCAGAAATCACCCATCTTCTGCGTTGCTCACGCTGGGAGCTGTAGACTGGAGCTGTTCCTATTTGGCCATCTTGGAACTTCCCCCAAAACTCTTAATTCTAAACCCACGTATCCCCCATAAAACATGTTTTGCCTCCATACTTCCTCAGCTTAACATGGCTCTTCTTTTCCCCTCATGCTCTACACTTGACCCTCTAACGTGTTCAAAACACATCCAGAATTTATCCACTTTTCTCCATCTCTACTCCCTCATCCTAGTCCAAACCACTTTCATCTCTCACTTGGATTAATCTTAACAGAAACTCACTTGTTTCTCTGCTTCCTCTGGTTCTCGGCTGCCCTATTCCCCTTCCCTTGCCCTAAGAGCCAGAGTCCAATCAGAGGCCAGGCGCGGTGGCTCATGTCTGTAATCCCAGCACTTTGGGAGGCCGAGGCGGGTGGATCACAAGGTCAAGAGATTGAGACCATCCTGGCTAACATGGTGAAACTCTGTCTCTACTAAAAATACAAAAAAATTAGCCAGGCGTGGTGGCGGGCACTTGTAGTCCCAGCTATTCAGGAAGCAGAGGCAGGAGAATGGCGTGAACCCGGGAGGGGGAGCTTGCAGTGAGCCAA
>NW_016878394.1:0-552 GCF_001698545.2 Rhinopithecus bieti
TCAACTTCCACATTGATATGTATTCCTTATAAGGAATTTTATGCATTTGTCCCAGAATTTATGCTCAAATATGTTGATTATATTTGTATTAATTTTAGCCACAAAGAAAAAGCAAATATGTGTTCATCAGGAGGAGGTTGGTTCAGTTTGTTATTGCACAGAAATAAATTGGCATTCTTGGGGGAAGTTGCCAAAGTAAGGCAGATCTCTATGTGCTGTCATGGAAAGATGCTGGGTACATTTTAATAAGTGAGTATCACGGCATGTTAGGGTTGCAATAGCAAAGTACCATAACCTGGATGACAAAACAACAGAAATTAACTGTCTCACAGTTTTGGAATCTGGTAGCCCAAGAACAAGGTGTACACAAGATTGGTTCCTTATGAGGGCTGTGATTACGGGATGTTTTCCAGGCTTCTCTCTGTGCCTTGTACCGAGCTGTCTTCCCTCCGTGTCTACTCACATTGTCATCTCTCTACTCATATCTCTATGTACAAATATCCCCTTTTATAGCGACTTCCATTAAGGCCAGCATTCATAACCTCATTTTAA
>NW_016878395.1:0-2341 GCF_001698545.2 Rhinopithecus bieti
TTTTCTAGACGGGGGGTCTCATGTCATTTCATTCATTTGATCCTCAATCGCTGAAACTCTTTTTTCCAGTTGATCTACTCAGATACTGAAGCTTGTGCATTTGTCACGTATTTCTCATGTCATGGTTTTCATCTCTGTCAGTTCGTTTATGGCCTTCTCTGCATTAATTATTCTGGTTATCAATTCTTCCACTCTTTTTTCAAGATTTTAGTTTCTTTGCACTGGGTACGTAATTCCTCCTTTAGCTCTGAGAAGTTTGATGGACTGAAGCCTTCTTCTCTCATCTCGTCAAAATCATTCTCTGTCCAGCTTTGATCCATTAACTGGCGATGAGCTGTGTTCCTCAGTTGAAAATGCAGAAATCACCTGTCTTCTGTGTCGCCTGCGCTGGGAGCTGGAGACTGGAGCTGTTCCTATTCGGCCATTTTAAGTGGAAATCGAAAAAACTCTACTTCTTAGAATGGCTGTGAGCCTTATATTATGCTCCATAACCCTGGGGTTTCACTTCCAGGGTTCCAAGCTTCTATATGCCTTACTAGTTGGATGATCTTGACCAAGATACTGACCTTCTCTCTAACCATATATCCTCACTTCTAAAGTGATAATAATAGGACCTACTGTATTAGTGTAGTGGGAAGATTAAATCAGCAAATAAACATAAAATCACCTGGAATAATACCTGGCACACAGGAGCTTTCCCCAAAAGTTGGCCATCATGACATCTGTTCCTGATAGAAGATGCCTAGAATGAGGCTTGCCTGGGGGCAGTCAGATGGTGGTAGTTACCCTTTGCTACTCTCGCTGTCCACTCTGGCTGCTCACCTCCAGGAAGCCTGTTCGTGCATTCTCTACACAGTGTGTTTTCACAAGCACTCTTCTCTACTCTGCACCAAATGAAAACCACACCATGGGGAAGCCTGGCCTAGGAACATACAAGTCAAGAACTGAAACAGGAAGGAGATAACGTGGCAGGTTTTCTATTATAGCTCACTGTGTTTTCGTCCCAATGTTGTAGGTAGACAACAATGTCTTCCTCAATTACTCCACAAAACATTTGGAAATCACATTTGATTTCTCTCCTTAAAGGAAATAACATATATAGCATGCTTCCAGCAGGGCTTGGGGCTCCATAAATTGTCTTGTTCATTTATTTGTGTAAGACCACTCTAGCCACATGCAGAAAACACAGAAGAGGAAGAAAAGGAAAAATAAATCCTTTCCTTAAGTCCACCACTTGTCATTTTGTACTCTCATGTTTTAATGTACTACAAGAACTCGTATTTTAAAGAATTCTACTGATAACCATTTCAGGGAGTGAAGATTCTTTCTTAGACAGTTAGGCCCTTCAAGACTGCAAGAAAAGGATGTGCCTGGATTCTTTTTGGTAAAGCGAGGAAGCCTAGGGTATCATCTCCTCGAGCACTGTCCAGGTCAGAACAGCCTCAGAATCCCTTGGAAGATCTCATGAGCTGGAGCAACTCCAGCGTTTGTATTTTCCAAAACAGAAGGTGCTGAGATTCATCTGTCATCAACCAACTCAAAGGATGGACTATAGCCCCAGATCCCCTCAGAAATGCTTGAATTCTTTTTTTTTTTTTCAGAGGAGAACCATGGCTGGAGAGTGTTAATAATACATACATGAGAGTTAAGGCTTATAGATCCCCCCCTTTTTTTTTGTAAAAATAACAGTCCCCAGCTGGGCACAGTGGCTCATGCCTATAATCCCTGCACTTTGGGAGGCTGAGGCATGTGGATCACCTGAGGTCAGGAGTTCAAAACCAGCCTGGCCAACATGGTGAAACCCCATCTCTGCCGAGATGGTGCCACTGCACTCCAGCCTGGGTGACAGAGTAAGACTCTGAAGAAAAAAAAAAGCCCATCATGGTGGTTCACACCTATATCCCAGCTACTACTTGGGAGGCTGAGGCAGGAGAATAGCTTGAACCCAGGAGGCAGAGGTTGCAGTGAGCTGAGGCTGTGCCACTGCCCTCAGAGAGCATGCCACTGACTCCAGCCTGGGCAACAAACCACGGTGTATTCTTATTTAAAAAAAAAAAAAAAAAAAAAAAAAGACGACGAAAAGAAAAAAACAAAACAAAACAAAACAAAAACAGTCCCCTTGGTCTACCTTCTGTAGGAATTGAGCTTTTCATGCAGTGGGTTCATTTTAAGTGTGGGATACTGGAATATCAGGATGTCCTTCTGGTTAGTGGAGACTTCATATTCTGTGCATTCACTGCCGTCTTCCTATCAACACCCAAATATCTTCACAAAAAGTCACTGGAAGATTTTATGTCAGAGGAAGAAAATATAGATATGACTAAGAAAAGTTTTCAATAAA
>NW_016878396.1:0-1305 GCF_001698545.2 Rhinopithecus bieti
GAAAATCTTGCCTATTTGGTACTATGCTGACTACCTGGGTGCATTATACCCATGTAACAAACCTACACATGTACCCTTGTGTCTAAAATAAAAGTTGAAATTAAAAAAAAGAAATGATCAGTGTGGTTGGAGTGTAATGAAGGAGAGATGGGTCTGGTTAGGTAAACTCATGTAGCTCTTGATAAGGGGCTAAGATTTTATCTTAGTTGTGATTGAAGACGTTAGAAGGTTTTCATGGGGCCAACATGATGTGACTAATTTTAAACATATTTTTTGGCTATCTTATAAAGAATGGGTATATGTATAAATCAGTGAGAATGGAAACAGTGAGACTGGTAATGGTGCTACTCAAAGCGCTGGTCTGCAAAGAAATAAAGAGCTTTCTCAGAATGCAAAACGATTAATTCCTTCTTTCATCAAGAAAGCTTGCTATGAAAAAAATATATTAACTGGGCTGGGTGCAGTGGCTCATTCTTGTAATCCAAGCACTTTTGGAGACCAAAATGGGAAGATTGCTTGAGGCCAGGAGTTCAAGACTAACCTGGGCAACATAGCAAGATCCCATCTCTACAAAAAATTAGAAAAAGAGCCTGGTGTCATGGCACTTGCCTATAGTTCTAGTTACTTGGGAGGCTGAGGGAGGATAATTGCTTGAATCTAGGAGTTCAAGGTTGCAGTGAGCTACGATCATGCCACTGCATTCCATCCTGGGTGACAGAATGACATCCTGTTTAAAAAAAAAGAAAGAAAGAAAGAAAGAAAAGGCTGGGCGCAGTGGCTCACTCTTGTAATCCTGGCACTTTGGGAGGCCGTCAGAAGCTCAACACCAGCCTGGCCAACCTGGTGAAACCACGTTTCTACTAAAAATACAAAAATTAGCCCTGTGTGGTGGTGTGTGCCTGTAATCCCAACTACCCAGGAGGCTGAGGCAGGAGAATTGCCGGAACCCAGGATGCAGAGGCTGTAATGAGCCAAGATCATGCTGCTGCACTCCAGCCTGGGCTACAGAGTGAGACTCTGTCTTAAAAAGGAAAAAAGGCCGGGCGCGGTGGCTCGCGCTTGTAATCCCAGCACTTTGGGAGGCCGAGACGGGTGGATCATGAGGTCAGGAGATCGAGACCATCCTGGCTAACACGGTGAAACCCCGTCTCTACTAAAAAATACAAAAACTAGCCGGGCGAGGTGGCGGGCGCCTGTAGTCCCAGCTACTCGGGAGGCTGAGGCAGGAGAATGGCGTAAACCCGGGAGGCAGAGCTTGCAGTGAGCTGAGATCCGGCCACTGCACTCCAGCCTGGGCCACAGAGC
>NW_016878397.1:0-552 GCF_001698545.2 Rhinopithecus bieti
ACTAGCTGTTTCCTAAAGTCCAGGGAGCCCTGGAGGCCCAGGAATGTAAGGGCTGGAGCCCAGACCTTTCTGTCCTGAAGTCGGGGAGGGGGGCTACAACTCATGGCTTGAGTGCATTTCTTCTTAGCCTTCCTTTCCTATAGAATTATAAATCTTTTATAATAAATGTATTTTTTAACTAACTGTGCCATAATGATATAATTGTTGTGTCACTAGGCTAGGCAGTAGGCGTCTTTCAGCTCCATCATAGTTTCATGGGTCCACCATTGTACATATGGTCTGGGTTGACTGAAGCATCATTTTGTGGCACATGACTGTCCTTATGTGGGAGAGAAGGATGATGAGCTGAAAGGGAGGCAATGAGAAGCAAGGAGGACCTACCCTGCTCAGACCCAGGGACGGGCTGCAACAGAGGACAGCAAGGCAGAAGTGTTCTCAGGGGATCGGGCCTCTTACAGTAAGGAAGAAAAGGAAGAGTTCCCTGAGGCTGCTGAAAACCAGGGGGCTGCGGGTGCTGGAGCAGGATTTTGAGTACATGCAAAAGGGTTTCAG
>NW_016878398.1:0-553 GCF_001698545.2 Rhinopithecus bieti
TTCCCAAAGATCACTATGCAGAATCCACGACAACAGGGTTACCAAACTATTCAAAGAAGGGAAGGTTGGAACTGTGTGTGGGGAAGTCACACATCAGAAAGCAATCTCTCAGAAAGCTTCTCTCCAGTTATTATCTTCGGATATTGACTTTTTCACCATGGGCCCCTATGGGCTCTGAGATATCATTTTGCAGATTCCACGAAAAGAGTGTCAGCAAACTGCTTCCTGAGGACAAGCTTTTAATCTATGATACGAATTCACAGACCACAAAGAAGTTGCTCAGAAAGCTTCTTTCACGTTTTCAACTTATGATATTTCCTTTATCAGCGTAGGCCTCAATGTGATCCAAAGAAGCCCTTCTCAGTTTCCCCAAAGACAGTGTTAATGGACTGCTCCACGAAACATAAGTGTAACTCTGTGAGATGAATTCACACATCACCAAGAAGTTTTCTTAGAAACTAGTTTCTAGTTTGCATCTGAGGATATTAGGTTTGTCACTGTAAGCTTCATTGCATAAGAAGTATCCCACTGCAGATTTCCAGAAAACTGTGTT
>NW_016878399.1:0-547 GCF_001698545.2 Rhinopithecus bieti
AAAGTCAATAAATTTTATTCAAGGAATTCCATGTTGTGATTTCTTCCACTGTCCATCAAGGTCACTTTAGATCCCCTAAAAGCTGGAGTCAAAAGATCTTCAAGTTTGCCCTTTTAATGAAACTGATCCAGCTGTCCTGTCAGCCCTACATAACAATATAAAAGTAAATTTTACATTTCCAGAGATGATTGTACAGTGAGTGAACATGAATGAGTCCTAGAACCAGCCTAAGTTAACTCTACTACAAACTGCTTGGTTATTAGCATCCCACAAGGGTTACAATACAAAGGCAAAGCACATTTGCATGATTCAAGAGATTTAGCAGAATTTTAAAATCTCACTGATTACTGATGAAAGTTATTAGAAAAAAAGAAAATCACATGTGGTTCACATTGTATTTGTATTGCATTTCTATTACAGTTTATCAACTGTTCCCAATAAGCTGATTGCTAGCAAAGTAGCAGATAGAAAACCTACTGGGAAATTTTTTTATGGTCATGTCCACAGCAAATGAGAAACTGCATTCTAAAAGCCTTGGTAATGACCA
>NW_016878400.1:0-2266 GCF_001698545.2 Rhinopithecus bieti
TGTCCGGCAGGTCCTGAGGATGTTTCTGAGGCTTTTATTTTGGGATATCCTGAGCCCCAACAGTTTTATGCCCTACTTTTAAACACGTAAACCTGTAGGGATTTAAATGGTTTTGGTGGATTTGCTCTTTAAAATTAAAGTCCTTTAATTTTAAAGGTAGAAGGTAAAGAAGAAGATAAAGCACTTGAAAGCCAGAACTGGTTTAAACCAAAACAGCATTTATTGCTCACTCTGCCTTCTGTTTTACCTTGATTGGGTAGTAGAAGGGAAAATGTTTACGCTTCTACTATGTAAGCACCACAAAACCTGGAAACACATTTTGTGAAATAATAGAACTACATTTTCAGGTTTTATTGTGAAATTAAGGGAAAACAGAAGTACCGGTAGCCTGCCAAGTGCCAATGTCCCTAATCACAAGAGACTTTTAGAGGTACCAGCTGTGGGGTTTGCTTCTTTCCTTTCTTCAGAATCACAAGCTAATCATTAGCTTTCCTGCTCCTTGTACTTTCCCGAGCTCTGGCCAGAAGATGCAGGCAGGGGTGTTTACATGCTCCAGAAACCTTTTCCTTGCCTGTTAGAAGCTTCTGGTGTCTAGCAGTTGCAGATCTCGGTGGAGCACTAGAGGCTGCATATGCTCACTGAGCCAGTGGTGGGTCAAAACCCTCATGCTGTTTGTTGAACTCCATGAGTCAGTTTACCAAGGCTGCCAAAACAAGGTTCCAGAGACTGAGAAGCTTAAAAAAATCTGAAATGTATTGTCTCAGAGTTCTAGAAGCTTGAACTCCGAAATGAAGGTGTTGGCAGAATTGGTTCTCTAGACTGTGAAGGAGAATCCGTCCTGTGCTTTCCTCCGAACTCTCTCAGTGGGTTGCTGATATCCTTTGGTGTTCCTTAGCTTGTAGGCCCATCCCCTGATCTCTGCCTGCATGTTCACATGTGCAGGTTTGTTACATAGGTTAACTCTTGTCATGGGGGTTTGTTGTACAGATTATTTTGTCACTCAGGTATTAAGCCTACTACCCATTAGTTATTTTCCCTGATCCTCTCCTTCCTCCCACCCTCCACCCTCTATCCTTTGGTCAGCCCCAGTGTGTACTGTTGCCCTCTATTAGCTCCCACTTACAAGTGAGAACATGTGGTATTTGGTTTTCCGTTCCTGCGTTAGTTTGCTAAGGATAATGGCCTCTGGCTCCAACATTACAATTTTCAAGATCTTTATGTTTTAGTTTTAGAGTCTTAGGATTTTAGATTAGAAGGTTGGCCTTGGTCATTTCATCTGTCCCTACCTTCTTATAGATGAGAAAATTTGCCAAGGGTCACAGGGCTGGCTCGCTTAAGATTAGAACCTGGACCTTCTGATTCTTAATCTCAGGTGCTTTTGTTTTAAGCAGAAAAGGTTGTGAAGGCTTGTCTTTACAAAAAAGTTTTCCATCCTTTGGTTTCTGTGCATTATAAGCAATGACATGAACATAAACTCACATCGCTGGGACTTGGGCATTCAAACATGAAGGTTTGAGGTTCCTTTATTCCAGCTACGAATCCTGCTCAGAGTCATGTGATGGCTGTAACCAGTGTTCTCCCCTTTTGTCACCTTTGTAAAAAGGTTAGCTCTGAAGCATGACTATAAAGTCAATGGTTCTGACTTTTTCACAAACATCCTAAAATCTCTCCCAATCTAGTGTGCTAAATTTGCCAACTTCCTCACTTAGTCTTTCTGGATTCTGGCATTTTTAAATGTATATATTCTGTTCCTCATATTTACTTAACAGCGTGGGCTGGAAATCACTCCGTGTCCATTCATAGTGATCTTCCTCAGTCTGTTTTTATACCATTGGATTGTTTTAAAGGCTTTTCAGTGATTGGTCACTGCCTCTGAGATGGGATCAACTTCAGGTAGGTACAACTTTTAATCCTGGACAAGGGTCTCTGGACTTTTGACTCTTAGGACTCTGGCTGTAGCTGAGAAAGAAGAAACTGGGGAGGCCCAAGTTATGAGGTTCATAGAGATTTGAGATCATTGCTCAGCGAGAACAGCATTCACAGCCCTGTGTGATCAGCCAGCATGACTTTTCTGGGAAGAACATGGAGTGAGACATCACTAATAATGGGCATATTTGTCTTTTGTTTTCAAATTCTAGTGACAATATTTCGGGCCCCAGTCTCAAGCTTCCCTTTCAGTGACTCCAAGAGAGATAGTCTCCATTACCTATCTGGATGGAACAGAAACCAGGGAGGTTTCCAAAGATCTATTCTGTGCTCTGTCTAC
>NW_016878401.1:0-2330 GCF_001698545.2 Rhinopithecus bieti
TAAAAAAATCTTTCGTGAATATTAAAAGAAAATTTGTACTTATGGCAGGCTGCTTGCAGTTTCATCTTCACACATAGGTACTTGTTTTCTTTTTTCTGCCCTTAAGGATGCTTCAGTGGAAAAATTTAAGCAGTGACCTAATCAATTTTCCTCATTTTGCAAATGAGGGAAACAGAGAAGCTAAAAAGTCAACTGGCTTGTCTACATGTATACAGTAAGCATCAGAAGCAGACTCAAACCAGAGTATCCTGATTGGAGGCTAAATACCTCCTTCCCCAGCCCTATTACATCTCTCTTTCTACTTTTCTCTTCCTGGTACCACAGAATACATTAAAAAATTATTTCCTTCTGTTCCTGGCCCTAAACAAAAATACAAAGTCTTTAAATGTTGTGCAGTGTTTCCTGCTAGTGACATAGAGAACCTGGGTACAATGGGAATGCAGAAAGTGGAACCATAATGGAGGCAAATACGAAGTTACATAAAATCATTAAAACAATATGATATTGAGATATGAGAGATATCAACAAAACAGGGTAGAAAGTTCAAATATCTGCCCAAAAACATATGGGATTTAGTATATAATAATGTTGACATTTCAAATCATTAAAAGTAGAGAGGAAGTATTCAGTAAATGGTATTGAGGCAACTGGGTAAAAATCATCTTGAAATCAATTAAGTTTAATCCTTTCTCCACATTATACACGAGGCTATATTCCAAATATATTTTAAAATATATAATAATAAAGTATTAAAAGTACTAGGGGGAAAAACACTTCAAGACCAGAGCAACATAAAATACCTCACTGGGAATTTCTGCCTTGAGCTATCCTGAAGCCAAGATTTATCAGACAGATCTTGGTGATTCAATCCAGAGATGAAGCAGGCCTCCATGCAGATTAAGATCCTAAGGGAGTTTGCTCCTTGATTATCTTCCATACCCTCAATATTTGCCTGTCCTCTTCTTTTGCTATACTGTTTCCTTTGCCTTTAAATGAAAGGTAAATATTCTCTAAGGAGACTTTCAGTCCTTTCAAATAGCCAAACTTGTGAGATCTTTGCAATATTTTCTACACACTTTCATGAATGTAAAAAATCAGTCATATGGCCCAGCTCATACTGTCAACTTTAATAAAATAAAAACTTCTATATTTTATGCCACTTTATGGTTTATAAATACATATAACATTTAATTTCCAAAGTAACTTTGTAAGGGAGTAGTCTCACCATTTACTAGAGAAACTGAAGCTCCAAAGATTAAATGACTTACCAACAGTTGCTCAACCAGTAAGAGGCAGGAATGGATTAAAACCTAAGTCTAAGCATATTAATTTTACTATGTGGCCTCCAACATTTGTGACAATTACATGTCTATGATATATCCACAGCAAATGTGAGAGTTTAAGGTAATGCCTCTGAATCCTGATGAGGCTTATTGAAAGAAAGACACAATGGTATCTGCATTTATCTAATTATTAAAGAGGTAACTTAGTTTTGCATTTGTTTGTTTTCGAGACAGGATCTCGCTCTGTCTCCAAGGCTTGAGTGAAGTGGCATGACCACGGCTCACTATAGCCTCAATCTCCTGGGCTCAAGTGATTCTCCTACCTCAGCGTCCTGAGTAGCTGGGACTAAAGGAGTGCACCACTGCGCCCATCTAATTTTGTAATTTTTTGTAGAGACAGGGTCTCCCTATGCAACCCAGGTTGGTCTTGAACTCTTGGGCTCAAGTGATCCTTACACCTCAGCCTCCCAAAGTGCTGGAATTATAGGCATGAGCCACCATGCCTGGCTGGTAATTCAGTTTTTAATAGTAATACATAATGCTGATGCCAAGAGGTTGAACATATTCATTCCTTCACTCCACAAATGAATGAACACCTATGGTTGGGCTTAGGCACTATGTTAGGTAAAGCTCACAGTTTTAGTTAAAATGTCAGACATTTTAAAGCAGAAAAATAAATAACTTTTCAGTTCATGGATTAAAAAAAGGTAGTTTGCAGTTAGAATGGCAATCATTAAAAAGTCAGGAAACAACAGGTGCTGGAGAGGATGTGGAGAAATAGGAACACTTTTACACTGTTGGTGGGACTGTAAACTAGTTCAACCATTGTGGAAAACAGTGTGGTGATTCCTCAAGGATGTAGAACTCGAAATACCATTTGACCCAGCCATCCCATTACTGGGGATATACCCAAAGGATTATAAATCATGCTGCTATAAAGACACATGTATACGTATGTTTATTGCAGCACTATTCACAATAAAAAAGACTTGGAATCAACCCAAATGTCCATCAGTGACAGACTGGATTAAGAAAATGTGGCATTCA
>NW_016878402.1:0-1453 GCF_001698545.2 Rhinopithecus bieti
TAACACTAAATGCCCACAAAAGAAAGCAGGAAAGACCTAAAATCAACACTCTAACATCACAATTAAAAGAACTAGAGAAGCAAGAGAAAACAAGTTCAAAAGCTAGCAGAAGACAAGAAATAACAAAGATCAGAGCAGAACTGAAGGAGATTAGAGACATGAAAACCCTTCAGAAAATTAATGAATCCAGGAGCTGGTTTTTTGAAAAAATTAAGAAAATAGATAGACCTCTAGCTAGACTAATAAAGAAGAAAAGAGAGAAGAATCAAATAGACACAATACAAAATGATAAAGAGGATATCACCACTGACCCCGCTAAGTACCAACTACCATCAGAGAATAATAGAAACACCTCTATGCAAATAAACTAGAAAATCTAGAAGAAATGGATAAATTTCTGGACCCATACACCCTCCCAAGACTAAACCAGGAAGAAGTCAAATCCCTGAATAGACCAATAACAAGTTCTGAAATTGAGGCAGCAATTCATAGCTTACCAATAAAAAAAACCCCCAAGACCAGATGGATAAAGGGATGGAGGAAAATTTATCAAGCAAACAGAAAGCAAAAAAAAAGGTAGGGGTTGCAATTTTAGTCTCTGACAAAACAGACCGTAAACCAACAAAGATCAAAGAAGACAAAGAAGGGCATTGCATAAAGGGATCAATTCAACAAGAAAAGCTAATTATACTAAGTATATATGCACCCAATAGAGGAGCTCCCAGATGCATAAAACAAATTCTTAGAGACCTACAAAGAGACTTAGACTCCCACATAATAATAGTGGGAGACTTGAACACCCCTCTGTCAATATCAGACAGACCAACAAGACAGAACATTAACAAGGATATTCAGGACTTGAACTTGGCTCTGGATCAAGTGGACCTAATAGACATCTACAGAATTCTCCACCCCAAATCAACAGAATATACATTCTTCTCAGTGCCACATATCACTTATTCTAGAATCGACTACATAAATGGAAGTAAAATACCCCTCAGCAAATGCAAAAGAATCAAAATCGTAACAAACAGTCTCTCAGATCACAGTGCAATCAAATTGGAACTCAGGATTAAGAAACTCACTCAAAGCCACACAACAACATGGAAATTGAACAACCTGCTCCTGAATGACTCCTGGGTAAATAATGAAATTAAGGCAGAAATCAAGAAGTTCTTTGAAACCAATGAGAACAAAGAGACAATGTACCAGAATCTCTGAGACACAGCTAAAGCAGTGTGTAGAGGGAAATTTATAACACTAAATGCCCACAAAAGAAAGCAGGAAAGACCTAAAATCAACACTCTAACATCACAATTAAAAGAACTAGAGAAGCAAGAGAAAACAAGTTCAAAAGCTAGCAGAAGACAAGAAATAACAAAGATCAGAGCAGAACTGAAGGAGATTAGAGACATGAAAAACCCTTCAGAAAATTAATGAATCCAGGAGCTGG
>NW_016878403.1:0-552 GCF_001698545.2 Rhinopithecus bieti
TTAGCAAATTGATCACTTAAGAGAAACATGTATTTCTGTGAGTTGCATGCATACATCGCAATGCAGTTTCTCAGAAGGCTTCTTTCCAGTTTTGATCTGAGGATATTTCCTTTTTCACCATAGCCCTCAATGAGCTCCCAAATATCACTCTGCAGAATCCACGACAACAGTGTTAGCAAACTGTTCCAAGAAGGGAAGGCTGGAACTCTGTGTGATGAAGTCACACAACAGAAAGCAATCTCTCAGAAAGCTTCTCTCTAGTTATTATCTGAGGATATTTCCTTTTCCAACAAGGGCCACATGGGGTCCCAAATCTCACTATGCAGATTCCATGAAATGAGTGTTAGCCACCTGCTTTTGGAGGACTAAGCTGTAACTCTTTGAGGTGAATTCACATATCACAAAGAAGTTTCTCTGAAAGTTCTTTCACGTTTTGAACTGATGATATTTCCTTCACCAGCGTAGGCCGCAATGCGTTCCAAAGAACCCCTTCTCAAGTTCCTCAAAGAGAGTGTTAATGGACTGCTGCACGAAACATAATTGTAACTCTGT
>NW_016878404.1:0-2096 GCF_001698545.2 Rhinopithecus bieti
TAATCTGACAAATATATGTATTAAATAATTTTTACAACAGGGGAGAATAAAACATAGTTAACATAATTTATATATTATGATAGTCTCTTATACTGTAAAAAACATGGCTAATGTAAATGTTTAAAGTGATATTGATTTAAAGCATATCTAGATTGGACTTTCAGAATGCCTTTCTCAGACAAAAAAATTCTTAGATTGGTAAAGTCCTAGGGACAATTTCATGAAATATGAGGCATTTCTCACTTGGCAACATAAGCAAAGAAAAGGAAATAGGCCAGGCGCGGTACGGTGGCACACACGTGTAATCCCAGCACTTTGGGAGGCTAAGAGGGGCGGATCACCTAAGGTCAGGAGTTCGAGACCAGCCTGGCCAACATGGTGAAACCCCATCTCTACTAAAAATACAAAAATTAGCCGGGTGTGGTGGTGCGTGCCTGTAATCCCAGCTACTCGGGAGGCTGAGGCAGGAGAATCGCTTGAACCCAGGAGGTGGAGGTTGCAGTGAGCCCAGATTGCACCACTGCACTCCAGCCTGAAAACAAGAGCAAAAATTCTGTCTCAAAAAAAAAGAAAAGAAAGAAAGAAAAGAAAAAAAGAGAAGGAAATAAATACATAATTATTATATATTATCTCCTAAAATAACTTACATATGTTGAGGGCTTACAATATGCTAGATATTATTATAAGAACTTTGTGTGTTTTACCCTTAACCCTCAAAACAAAGTAATGAGCTATGTAGCATTAGCCCCATTTAACAGATGAATAGAATTAGGCATAGAAATTAATTAACTTGGAAATTTCCACATATGGAAATTCAGCTTGATAATCTCCTGTGAGAGCCCATGCTTTTCACTATGATATTAATAGTTTGAATTATTTTTTTCTGCATTACAATTGACTAGAAAACAATAACAAGGTAATTACAGTTTAGTCAAAGCAATTTATGTAAATATCTAGCTAGTATCAGCAATTTCTTAAAATAAGGCAACAATGAAGTCTGCTTCTGGATAATTCTTTAAAAGAAACACACAGAAATCTTACTAATATGAAGTGAGTGGTACTCTCAATGGAAAACTAAATTATTTTAAAACATAAATGCCATAACTTATTTCAAATTTATAACAATAATCTTAAGTAAACAAAGATGAATACTATGTAAGTCGAGATTTTGAAATATATCTTTTAAATGGCTAGGATCTTTTTTGTAAGAGACCACCATTGCATATCAATCTATATTTGATATACAATAATAGTAATAAACATTATTATTGTATATCAATAATTTTGTGTATCAATGTTATATAATTATTATACAATTATATATTATTGTATATCAATAATAATTTTCCATAGAGTGGTACTCAATGGAAAATTAAATGATTTAAAACATAAATACCATAACCTATTTCAAAATTACAACAATGTCTTAAGTAAACAAAGATAGATAGTAGGTAAGGAGAGATTTTGAAATATATCTTTTAAATAGCTAAGATCTTCCCCAGGCGCAGTGGCTCACACCCATAATCCCAGCACTTTGGGAGGCCGAGGTGGGCAGATCACAAGGACAAGAGATCCAGACTATCCTGGCCAACATGGTGAAACACAGTCTCTACTAAAATACAAAATTAGCTGCGCGTGGTGGCACGCACCTGTAGTCCCCACTCCTCAGGAGGCTTGAGGGAGGAGAATCGCTTGAACCTGCAAGGCGGAGGCTACAGTGAGCCAAGATTGCGCCACTGCACTCCAGCCTGGCGACAAAGTGAGACTCCATCTCAATCAATCAATCAATAGCTAAGATCTTTTTTGTAGGAGACCATCATTGCATATTATATCTGCATGTATGTTTAACTCTTACTGTATGTTTAAAATAGATTTCTGTGTACTATAAATGACATAAGAAATAATATCCAACCTATAAGGTATGTTGTCTACCCTTCAAAGAATGATTCACTGGTTTTCTAGCAGAACTGGAAAACACGGGTAAGTAATCTTAGTAAAGATCACATATATGTTTGCAATCATTCAGTATTTTAAGAAATAGGTGATCCTTAACATATTTATTATTTAAACGTTATCAAAGAAAAGCTTAACTTTCA
>NW_016878405.1:0-2099 GCF_001698545.2 Rhinopithecus bieti
GGTCAATTTTTGAATAAGTGTGATGTGGGGTTGAGAAGAATGTATATTCTATTGATTTGGGGTGGAGAGTTCTGTAGATGTCTATTAGGTCCACTTGGTCCAGAGTTGAGTTCTAGTCCTGAATATCCTTGTTAATTTTCTGTCTCATTGGGCTGTCTAATGTTTACAGTGCATTGTTAAAGTCTCCCATTATTATTGTGTGGGAGTCTAAGTCTCTTTGTAGGTCTCTAAGGAATTGCTTTATGAATCTGGGAGCTCCTGTATTGGGTCATATACATTTAGGATAGTTAGCTCTTCTTGTTGAATTGATTCCTTTACCATTATGTAATGGCCTTCTTTGTCTCTTTTGATCTTTGTTGGTTTAAAGTCTGTTTTATCAGAGACTAGGATTGCAACCCCTGCTTTTTTTTTTTTGTTTTCCATTTGCTTGGTAGATCTTCCTCCATCCCTTTATTTTGAGCCTATGTGTGTCTCTGCACATGAGATGGGTCTCCTGAATACAGCACACTGATGGGTCTTGACTCTTTATCCAGTTTGCCGGGTCTTGACTCTTTATCCAATTTGCCAGTCTGTGTCTTTTAATTGTGGCATTTAGCTCATTTACATTTAAGGTTAGTATTGTTATGTGTGAATTTGATCCTGTCATTATGATGTTGGCTGGTTATTTTGCTTGTTAGTTGATGCAGTTTCTTCCTAGCATTGACCTTCTTTTTTATAACATGCAGAGATTGACGTCCCTATTTCCTCAACTTTCTGAGTCCTAACTCCTGTCAGTTTTCACTTTCTGTTTTCAAGGGTGTTCATAATTATATTTGCTTTTACAGGGACCATCAGATTTTCTAGTTTTGTTCCTAGACGTATCCTACAGGTTAATGAGTAAATAAATAAACACACAGACACAGATGCAGCATCCTCATCCAGAAGACTCCAGTGAGCTGCTCCTCTGAGCATCCTACTGTCACTCAAAAGTCACAGACTTTGGAGCATTTTGGAATGCAGATTTTCAGCCTAGAGATGGTCAACCGGTATGTATTTCTGCAAATATTTCAAAACTGGGAAAAAACCTGAAATCTGAAATGCTTCTGGTTGCAAGCATTTCATATAAGGGATACTCACTGTGTAGGTTTTCAATAGTGTAATTAAGTAGATGTTGTTCCACTGAAAGTCGCTGGTACCGTGTTTTAATATCAGAGTGACACCCGCGCCTTGACCGCTCTCCGAGTGCTCCCAATCATGCCACTCTGTAGTTTGCCCAAAGATTAGATGGTGACTTTCTTGTGCACTTCTACTTGTTCATCCAGCCAGTCCCCATTTTCTTTCTCTTATACATTGCCAAGATGTTTTCACATTCTTCACTGTACTTTTCTGTTCTGTTTCTTGTCTTTTTTCCCTGGAGGCCTCTCACTCCTCACAGAATCCATCTTCCTGATTTCTATACTCTCAGCAGCTCCTCCCTGGGGCTGTGACGCTGGAACTTTGTGCCATCGCTCTGCTGGCTGGGAGCCACGTTTCCCGAATGTATTATCTCCACCTTTCCAAGTTCACAATCACACTTGCTGGAGCATAGCCAAAACAACCTCCTAATAAAAGCCTTCCAGATCCCTTTCGTGTTGAAAATTCTGTTCTTGCCCTTCAAACCTGATTGATAGGTTGCCAAGTTGTACAGTGTTACCTTGAATTGTTTTCCCTCCACATTTTAAAGGAATTGCTCTACCGTCTTTTAAAATCTGACCCTGCCATGAGAGAGACTCACTGAGTTTGTGTTACTGTGCAGGTGACTTTTGTTTTCTTTCTGTAGAAATGCTGTGGTAATTGTGACCCTTTTATCTCGGATGTTCAGTGATTTTCTAATGACATCTAGACATTTTAAAATACTAATTCTGTGGAAACCTCCATGGGCATTTTCAACCCAAAGATGCATATGTATACATATATGCACACAGGGACATACCTGCTGTTAATACACGTTTTATATTGTTTTCTAGTACCCTGTCCACTGTGTTATAGCATGTTCTAATTATGTTTTATATTGCGTTATCCACTGTGTTCATTCATCTTCTATATTATGTTTTTATATTGCACTATGCACTGTGTTCATG
>NW_016878406.1:0-756 GCF_001698545.2 Rhinopithecus bieti
AGTATTTTATTGAATCCTTCCTCTCCTGAGGAAGATCCAGGGTGTTTGTAACTCTGTGCGAAGGCTTAGGGCTGCCGTGAACAAAACAGTGCATCTGCCACGTTACCCATGTGCAAGTGTCTCTGCAGGAAACGTTCTCAAAAGTGGAACAGCTGGGAGAGCTGGGTCCCATATCTGATCATTAATACATTTTAATATTGGCAGATGTTACCAAATATTTCTCCTCAGGGATTTGTACCAATTTATACTTGTCCCAGAAGTGTGCAGGAGTTATTTGCTGTACTTTAATAACCCAGTGCATTTGCTTCCTTTGCCTGGAATATGCGTCCTACCTCATCAGATGCCATCCTCTGGGAGATGATTTAAGAGGGATGCCTTCCATGACAATACCTCCTGGGCTGCACTAGGAGACAGACATGTGCCCCGAGGGGTCCCGCAAATGCGTTTCTCATAACACTTCTCACACTGCATTGTGATTGCCAGGGTTCCTTATTTTCTCAAGTTCCAGAATACCAGTTCTGTCTTATTTGTCTTCTTTCACCTGTACTTCCCACCATGCCGAATCCACAGGCAGCTATTGGAGTGTTTGTAACATGAATCATTAAAAATGGGCTGGGGTCTCTATGGATTATATACACTTTCTAAATCAATTTCCAAATACAAAAAAATCAAGCAAGAAATAAAAAGCACATGTTTTAAAAGAGCGTTACAGTGTGGAGATTCCTTGAAGAACTGAAAGTAGAACTAGCATTTGAT
>NW_016878407.1:0-2270 GCF_001698545.2 Rhinopithecus bieti
TAGCCTAACTGGGAGACACCTCCCAGTAGGGGCTGACAGACACCTCACATAGGTGGGTGACCCTCTGGGATGAAGCTTCCAGAGGAAGAATCAGGCAGCACTATTTGCTGCTCTGTAATATTTGCTGTTCTGCAGCCTCCGCTGGTGATACCCAGGCAAACAGGGTCTGGAGTGGACCTCCAGCAAACTCCAACAGACCTGCAGCTGAGGGACCTGACTGTTAGAAGGAAAACTAACAAACAGAAAGGAACAGCATCAACATCAACAAAAGGGACATCTACACCAAAACCCCATCTGTAAGTCACCAACATCAAAGACACAAAGTAGATAAAACCACAAAGATGGGGAGAAACCAGAGCCGAAAAGCTGAAAATTCTAAAACCAGAGTGCCCCTTCTCCTCCAAAGGATCACAGCTCCTCAACAGCAATGGAACAAAGCTGGACAGAGAATTACTTTGACAAGTTGACAAAAGTAGGCTTCAGCAGGTCAGTAATAACAAACTTCACTGAGCTAAAGAAGCATGTTCAAACCCATTGGAAGGAAGCTAAAACTGTGAAAAAAGATTAGACGAATGACTAATTAGAATAAACAGTGTAGAGAAGACCTTAAATGACCTGATGGAGCTGAAAACCATGGCACGAGAACTACGCAACACATGCACAAGCTTCAGTAGTTGATTCAATCAAGTGGAAGAAAGGGTATTGGTGATTGAAGATCGAATGAATGAAATAAAGTGAGAAAAAAAGTTTAGAGAAAAAAGACACGAACAAAGCCTCCAAGAAATTTGGGACTATGTGAAAAGACCAAATCTACATTTGATTGGTGTACCTGAAAGTGATGGGGAGAATGGAACCAAGTTGGAGAACACTCTTCAGGATATTATCCATGAGAACTTCCCCAACCTAGCAAGGCAGGCCAACATTCAAATTCAGGAAATACACAGAACATCACAAAGATGCTCCTCGAGAAAAGCAACCCCAAGACACATAATTGTCAGATTCACCAAGGTTGAAATGAAGGAAAAAATGTTAAGGGCAACCAGAGAGAAAGATCAGGTTACCCACAAAGGGAAGCCCATCACACTAAACCCTACAAGCAGAAACCCTACAAGCCAGAAGAGAGTGGAGGCCAATATTCAACATTCTTAAAGAAAAGAATTTTCAACCCAGAATTTCGTATCCAGCCAAGCTAAGCTTCATAAGTGAAGGAGAAATAAAATCCTTTACAGACAAGCAAATGCTGAGATATTTTGTCACCACTAGGCTTGCCTTACAAGAGCTCCTGAAGGAAGCAGTAAACATGGGAAGGAACAACTGGTACCAGCCACTGCAAAAATATGCCAAATTGTAAAGACCATGGATGCTATGAAGAAATTGCATCAATTAATGGGCAAAAAAACCCAGCTAACATCATAATGACAGGATCAAATTCACACATAACAAGATTAACCTTAAATGTAAATGGACTAAAACCCCAATTAAAAGACAAAGACTGGCAAATTGGATAAAGAATTACGAGTTAACGGGTGCAGCACACCAACATGGCACATGTATACATATGTAACAAACCTGCACGTTGGGCACATGTACCCTAGAACTTAGGGTATAATAATAATAATAAAAAAGAAGAGTCAAGACCATCAGTGTGCTGTATTCAGGAGACCCATCTCATGTGTAGAGACACAAATAGGCTCAAAATAAAAGGTTGGAGGAAGATCTACCAAGCAAATGGAAAGGGAAAAAAAAGCAGGGGTTGCAATCCTAGTCTCTGATAAATCAGATACTAAACCAACAAGATCAAAAGAGACAAAGAAGGCCATTACATAATGATAAAGGAATCAATTCAACAAGAAGAGCTAACTATCCTAAATATATATATACCCAATACAGGAGCACCCAGATTCTTAAAGCAAGTCTTTAGAGACCTACAAAGAGACTTAGATTCCCACACAATAATAATGGGAGACTTTAACACCCCACTGTCAATATTAGACAGATCAACAAGACAGAAGGTTAACAAGGATATGCAGGACTTGAACTCAGCTCTGCACCAAGCAAACCTCACAGACATCTACGGAACTCTCCACCCCAAATCAACAGAATATACATTCTTATCAGCACCACATCACACTTATTCTAAAATTGACCACATAATTGGAAGTAAAGCACTCCTAAGCAAATGTAAAAGAACATAAACCACAACAAATTGTCTCTCAGACCACAGTGCAATCAAATTAGAACTCAGAATTAAAAAAAATACTTCAAAACCA
>NW_016878408.1:0-373 GCF_001698545.2 Rhinopithecus bieti
TTTTCATTGAGAAGTTTCCTAACACTTTTTTCGTTTAATCTGCAATGGAATATTTAGGAGTGCATTGAGGACTTTGTTGAAAAAGGAAATATCCTCAAATAAAATCTAGAAAGAAGTTCTCTCAGAAACTGCTTTGTGATGTGTGAATTCATTTTACAGAGTTGCACTGTTCTTTTCATTGAGCAGTTTAATAACACCATTTTTGTGTAATCTGCAAAGGGATATTTGGGAGCTCATTCAGGGTTATGGTGGAAAAGGAAATACCCTCAGATAAAAACGAGAAAGAAGCTTTCTAAGAAACTTCTTGTGAAGTGTGATTTCAAGTCACAGAGTTATACTATTATTTTCATGGAGCAGTTTTCAACACTCTTTT
>NW_016878409.1:0-755 GCF_001698545.2 Rhinopithecus bieti
GTTCAAGGAGTTCTGAAGAGGTTGCTGCCTTTCTGTTTGTTTAACTGGAGGAACTGATAAACTTCAAGGTTGTTATTGAAAAATATTAAAAGAATTTGAGCCACAGAAAAGAGTCTCCAGAGGAGATATGGATGTCGTATCATCTTCTTCCATCCCAGTTTACAGAGGGCTTAGAACCCCTCAAGAACTAGGGAGCTGGAGATTGCTTAAGTACATAGATCTGTGAGCCAGGGTGGATGTCTCCTTTTTTCTGCCTCTTTTCTCAATTCTCTCACATACACATAGGGTAGGGCAAATGTAGGATTGGCTGGCAAATCAGCAATGAAGCTTCAGGTGGGTAGTTGGTAACATGTGTATGCTTGGGGTGGATGACTGAGACTTACTTACTTTCCAGAAGCAGAGGAATAGAGAGCTCCTACTCTCAATTATTTTAGCCGGTCCTTTGAGGAATTTGGGCTTTCCTAGGCTGAAGATGTAGATTGGAGATTGCCATGGATCACTGCAGAAGGGGGATCCAGAATGGGAGCCCCTAGGAAGGAAGATATTTAGACAGTGATGAGTGAAATGGAACTATAAGTACTCAAGATGGAGACTTTTCCAGCATTCTCTCTCTTGGGTGTCTGAATGTCTATGAAGGTTCTTAAGCTTGCTGGTTTTTGTGGACCTAAATAAGGGGGGATCTATATAATGACAATAATTGGATTTAAAAATTTTATTGTTTCAATTTTCTGTGAAGAATATTCCCAATAACAACA
>NW_016878410.1:0-927 GCF_001698545.2 Rhinopithecus bieti
GACCATTAGACCTGCAAGGTTCTCATTACTCGAGATATAAAAACTGAAAATATAATCAGATCACTGGCTGGTGAGGTGGTGGATGCCTGTGATTCCATCACTTTGGAAGACAGAGGTGGGAGGATCACTTGAGGCCAGAAGTTCAAGAGCAGCCTGGGCAACATAGCAACATCACAAGATGATGTCTCTACAAAAATTAATTAGCAGGAGGTCGTGGCCTGTGCCTGTACTCTGAGCTACTCATGGCGCTGAGGAGGAGAATCATTTGAGCCCAGGAATTGAAGATTACAGTGAGCTATAATCAGGCCACTGCACTCCACTCTAGCCCGGGCAACAGAGCAAGACTCGTTCTCTACAAAGACAAACTTATTCTACAGAATAACTAAGAAGTTGCTTTTTACAACACAGCATCTCTTCACATTAGCTTTTTAAATTTACCTCTGGTTAAATTCAAGTGAAACAAACAAAAAAAAAGCCACATAAAAGAAACCCAATCATTTTCTCCTATAACCTAAGCTTTTTATCAAGCGAGTCATAATCACAGTCACATGAAGAAGAAAATTTTCACCAAATGCTCACTAAGGAGATATCACTGTGCTCTGCATTGAAATTGCTTCCTGTGTATCAATTGTATACATTTTATATTCGTTTTAAAAGCACCCAGTCTATGACATTGTGTGTGGATGTGAACACATTTTCTAAAAATACAAAAACGTGGATGGGAAGTATACCAGGCAAAAGTCTGGCCAGGAGAAAAGAAACTGTGCTAAGATTTTTAAATATTGGATGTTTGATTCAAATAATTGGTTATAATAGGTGATCACTTACACGTGATAGAACAGCTGGGCTATCGAAAGGAGAAGATGAGGCAACTCGTTTAGCAGTAGCAGGAAGAGATCCTCGCTCCTAAGGAAGAAAGACAAAGAG
>NW_016878411.1:0-2318 GCF_001698545.2 Rhinopithecus bieti
ACAGACATTAACCAACAAAAATAAAAAGACAAAGAATGACATTACATAATGGTAAAGGGATCAATGTAACAACAAGAGCTAACTATACTAAATATATATGAACCCAATACAGGAGCACCCAGATTCATAAAGCAAGTACTTAGAGACTTAAAAAGAGACTTAGACTCCCACACAGTAATAGTGGTAGACTTTAACACCGAACTGTCAATATTAGACAGATCAGTGAGACAGAAAATTAAAAAGGACATTCAAGATATGAACTCAGCTCTAGACCAAGTGGACCTAATAGACATCTACAGAACTCTCAATCCCAAATCAACAGAAAATACATTCTTCTCAGCACCAGTAGCACTTATTCTAAAATTGACCACATAATTGGAAGTAAAACACTCCTCCACAAATGCAAAAGAATGAAAATCATAACAAACAGTCTCTCAGACCACAGTGCAACAAATTAGAACTCAGGATTAAGAAACTCGCTCAAAAACACACAACTACATGGAAACTGAACAACTTGCCCCTGAATGACTACTGGGTAAATAACAAAATCAGGCAAGAGAAAGAAATAAAGGGTATTCAAATAGGAAGAGAGAAAGTCAAGTTATCTCTGTTTGCAAACGACATGATTGTATATTTAGAAAACCCCATCGTCTCAGCCCAAAAACTCCTTAAGCTGATGAGCAACTTCAGCAAAATCTCAGGATACTAAATCAATGTGCAAAAATCACAAACATTCCTATTATAATAGACATTAATAGACAAACATTAATAGAGAACCAAATCATGAATAAACTCTCATTCATAATTGCTACAAAGATAATAAAATACCTAGGAATACAACTTACAAGTGATGTGAAGAACGTCTTCAAGGGGAACTATAAACCTCTGCTCAAGGAAATAAGAAAGGAAACACAGAAAAATGAAAAAAAAAAAAAAATTCCATGCTCATGGGTAGGAAGAATCAATATGGTGAAAATGGCCACACTGCCCAAAGTAATTTATAGATTCAACGCTATTTCCATCAAGCTACCATTGACTTTCTTCCATTATTGGGAAAAAAAGAAAAGACTTTAAATTTCATATAGAACCAAAAAAGAGCCCGTATACCCAAGACAATCCTAAGCAAAAGATCGAAGCTGGAGGCACCACGCTACCTGACTTCAAACTATACTACAAGGCTATAGTAACCAAAACAACATGATACTGGTACCAAAACGGATATATAGATCAATGGAACAGAACAGAAGCCTCAGAAATAACGTCACACATCTACAACCATCTGATCTTCGACAAACCTGACAAAACAAGCCATGGGGAAAGGATTCCCTATGTAATAAATGGTGCTGGGAAAACTGGCTAGCCATATGCAGAACTCTGAAAATGGACACCTTCCTTACACTTTATACAAAATTAACCCAAGATGGATTAAAGATTAAAATGTAAGATCTAAAATCATAAAACTCTAGAAGAAAACCTAGGCAATACCATTCAGGACATAGGCATGGGCAAAGACTTCATGACTAAAACACCAAAAGCAATGGCAACAAAAGTCAAAATTGACAAATGGGATCTAATTAAACTAAAGAGCTTCTGCACAGCAAAATAGTAATAATAATAAGACATAGATAAATAAATAAATATATAAATCATCAGAGTGAACAGGCAACCTGCAGAATGGGAAAAAATTTTGCAATGTATCCATCTGAGAAATGGCCAATATCCAATATCCATAATCTACAAGAAACTTAAACAAATTTACAAGAAAAAAAAAAATTCCCATCAAAAGTGGGTGAAGGATATGAACAGACACTTTTCAAAAGAAGACATTTATGCAGCCAACAAACATGAAAAAAAGCTCATCATCACTAGTCATTAGAGAAATACAAATCAAAACCACAATGAGATGCCATCTCATGCAAGTTAGAATGGTGATCATTAAAAGTCAGGGAACAACAGATGCTGGAGAGTTGACAGAGAAAATGTGGAGAAATAGGAATGCTTTTACACTGTTGGTGGGAGTGTAAATTAGTTCAATCATTGTGGAAGACAGTGTGGTGATTCCTCAAGGATCTAGAACTAGATATACCATTTGAGCCAGCAATCAATTACTGAGTATATACCCAAAGGATTATAAATCATTCTACTACACAGACACATGAACATGTGTGTTTATTGCAGCACTATTCACAATAGCAAAGACTTGGAATGAACCAAAATGCCCGTCAATGTTATACTGGATAAAAAAGGAAATGTGGCACATATACACCATGAAATATTATGCAGCTATAAAAAAAAGAATGAGTTAATGTCCTTTGCAG
>NW_016878412.1:0-925 GCF_001698545.2 Rhinopithecus bieti
GAGGAGGGAGGGAAGGAGGGAGGAGGAAGGGAGAGAGGGAGGGAGGGAGGGAGCAGAGAAGGAAGGAAGGAAGGAAGGAAGCGAGGGAAGAAGGAAGGGAGGGAAGGAAGTAGGAAGGAAGCGAGGGAAGAAGGAAGGGCGAAAAGGATAGAGGGAGGAAGGAGGGAAGGAGGGAGAGAGGGAGGGAGCAGAGAAGGAAGGGAGGGAGGGAGGAGAGAAGCAAGTAAAGAAGAAAGGAAGGAATGGAGGGAGGGTGGAGGGAGCGGGGAGGGAGCGGGGAGAGAGGGAAGAAGGAAAGAAGGAAGAAAGGAAGGAGGGAAGGAAGGAAGGAAGGAAAGAAGGAAGGACCAGCCCGTTAGGCTGACGGACTGACTACCCCAGTCCTCCAATGCTGCCCACGGCAGGCATGAGGCGGTGGCTGACGGGGAGTGAGTCTGGAAGTGACCCTTGTCGGAGCAGCCTCCTTGGTCCTGTGGTTCAGGACCGGATGAAAGTCACTGGTGGCCATTGGTGTCTCTGGCCGGGGTTCCTCAGAGGGGCCGGCGAGGGGACAGAGGATGGAGTGTGGAGGGTGGAGGGCTCCTTCTCCGGACCGGAGCGATGGGCTCGGGAGCCATTCTGTGCCTGTCTTTGCTACTGGACTGAGGAGCTGGATGGCACGTTGGGAGCAGTGGGAGCAGCTGAGGAGTTTGGTCCCGGAGGGAAGAGGCTGAACGTGCATGTCTGGAGTCACCATGGAGGGCAGAGCTAGAGGGAGCAGCAGGGTGTCCCAGGGAGAAGACGCCAGGGCTAGAATTAGAGGAACATCAAGGCTGATGCTTAGAGGCATCCAATACACGGGGCCTGCCTGATGGGCTGCTCTCAGGTGGGATTTGGGGGTGGGAGAGGGATCAGTGCCCAAAGGACCACGGGGCCTGTGGCCTGT
>NW_016878413.1:0-756 GCF_001698545.2 Rhinopithecus bieti
GTTCAATGAAATTTTCAAAAACCAATGCAAAGCAAAACTACATTGTGCCCATTGTCAATGTTTCCATTTTAACATAACCCTGGAAATATGTAGCAGAAGAGTTAGGCAAAAATACATTGTTTAAAGCCATTGAAATTGAAGACAAGTAAAAGTTGCTGTTTGCAGATCATATAATATTATATATTTTTAAAAAACCATAAACGGTAAATTTAAGGCCAGGCACAGTGGCTCACGTCCATAATCCCAACACTTGGGGAGGCCAAGGCAGGCAGATCACCTGAGGTTAGGAGTTCAAAACCAGCCTGGCCAATATGGTAAAACCTTGTTTCTACTGAAAACAGAAAAATTAGCCACACATAGTGGCGGGCGCCTACCGTCCCAGCTACTCAAGAGTCTGAGGCAGGAGAATCACTTGAACCTGGGAGGCAGAGGTTGCAGTGAGCCAAGATCACACCACTGCACTCCAGCTTGGGCAACAGAGCAAGACTCCATCTCAAAGAAAAAGAATATATTTTAGCCTAAAATATTAACTCCATGCTTCAGAAATATAAATTTTCTTGTTTCACCTAAGTTGTACCTTAAGAAATGCAATGAGACAGACAACAACATAAAAATAGTGGGGGACTTTTATAGTTTACTACAGCATTAGACAGGTCTGCAGGGGCCATTGAAAATAATATGCTAAGAATAGATAAGGCTCAAGGACAGTATCTCTAGCTAGTTGCACTTTCAATGAACTCCAGCAGTCAAGGACAG
>NW_016878414.1:0-925 GCF_001698545.2 Rhinopithecus bieti
CAGAGACAACCAAAAGTGCAGCGTTCCTTTTGCGAGAGAGATACTGGAAGATTGCCAATGAAACCAGGTATCCCCACTCAGTAGCCAAGTCACAGTGTTTGGAAAACAGCCCGTTTACTTGAGCAAGACTGACACCACCTGCGTGTCCCTTCCTCCCCGAGTCAGGGTGACTTCCACAGCAGCAGAACAAGTGCCTCCTGGACTGTTCATGGCAGACCAGAACGTTTCTGGCCTGGGTTTGATGGTGATCTGTGCTAGCAGGGAACACTAGAGGTGGAAATAAAAGATTTTCTAGTATGGAAATAAAGAGTTGGCATGAAAGTGGCTACTGAAAAGCATCTGAAATCATTTCTGTGCGTCGCGCTGTTTTCAGAGCCTTAACTATGTGTGGACTGTGGAGAAACTGCTGCTCCAACACCCCCACCATGTTCAGAGCAGCTGGTTCCAGAGGGCATCTGCAGGAATAGCCCCATGGTCCTAGGGCCGCCTTGTTTGTGTAGCAAACCGGGCCAGCCTCGACAGGGAGTGAGTAGAAGACTTTCACAGCTGCTGTTCAACTCCTCAGATGAGCTAAAGTCCCACATGTACCAACAAATTCATAGAAACGCTGTCATGCTGCAGCACTTAGCAGGCTCTGTGAGCCAGTTTCCACGTAGTTAAGCTGGCAGTGTCTGAACTGGAAGGTTAGAGGTAACTGGTTCTCCCAGGACATCGTTCTGACCTCAGCCATAGGGTCTTGACAGAAATGGACAGATGAGTGTAAAAGCCCATTGGCTTTATCATAACGGATGCCACTGAGTGTGACAAGACCTCTTTAAACAACTCTGCCTACAAATCAGCATTCCATGGCTTTATACCCCGAAATGACGCCACCTACCCCTCCCAGAGCACAGTCTTTCCTTAAGGAATCTCTCCTCCCTCTCTT
>NW_016878415.1:0-374 GCF_001698545.2 Rhinopithecus bieti
TCTGTTCTAAAGATGGTCAGTCAACCGGATGTGGTAGTTCACACCTGTAATCCCTGCACTGTGGGAGACCGAGGCGGGTAGATTGCTTGAGCCCAGGAGTTTGAGACCAGCCCAGGTGCCATAGTGAGACCCCATCTCTATAAAAAAAAAAATTGCCAGAGGGGGTGGCATGCTTCTGCATCCCCAGCTACTCAGGAGGCTGAGGTGGGAGGATCGCTTGAGCTCAGGAGGTTGAAACTACAGTGAGCTGAGATTGCACCACCGTACTCCAGCCTGGGTGACACAGTGAGACCCTGTTTCAAAAAATACATATAAATAAATAGGCTGGGCACGGTGGCTCATGCCTGTAATCCCAGCACTTTGGGAGGCCAAGG
>NW_016878416.1:0-372 GCF_001698545.2 Rhinopithecus bieti
AGATATAGACATAATAAATAAGATATATTGGTATAAAATGTAGATATATTAGACACAATCGATATAGGTATAAAATAGAGACTTAATAGATATAATAGATATAGGTATAAAATATAGATATAATATGTATGGGTATAAAATATAGACATAATAGCTATAATATATATAGGAATAAAAGATAGACATAATAGAAATAATTGATATAGGTAAAAAATATAGACATAATAGATATAGGTATAAAATATAGACATAACAGTTATGATAGATATCGGTACAAAATATAGACATAATAGATATAATACATACAGGTATAAAATATATGCATAATAGATATAATAGATAGAGTTATAAAATATAGACATAATAGATAAA
>NW_016878417.1:0-872 GCF_001698545.2 Rhinopithecus bieti
ATCATCAAAGGACGGCATCGCTGTCGACAACTCTGGGGAGGAGATCCTTCCTTCATTATCTCTCAATTCACTCATAGTCAGATTACCTATCTTCTTGCCACTTCTGATTCTTGACAAGTTGCTTGCGCCTCATTTGTCAGACAATTTTCTACCCAATATCCTAAATCTCCAACAGGCAGCATTCTGTATTGCCCTTCTCACCAATATCTATATTTCCTGTTCAAGGTCCTACTTTTTTCACTGATGCTAGTAGTAATAGTAAAGCTGGATATTGGAGTGTTCATCAATCTCGAGTTACAGTTTATTCTTATCCCTCGGTACAACAGAGAAAACTGTTTGCTATTCTCATGGTTTTACTTGATTTCCCTACCACCAGTTGTAACATTGTTAGTGATTCTCAATACGCCGTTTATGTTACTTCTTATATTTCTCAGGCCACTCTACCTCTTTGTGCTACTTCTTCTCTTCAAAAACTCTTTTCTTTGTTGTCTTCTGCTTTGAGTCAACGTCGAGCTCCTTTATTCATCACTCATCTTCGTTCTCATTCTCAACTTCCTGGACCATTAGTTCATGGTAATGCTCAAATTAATTCACTTTTAATCGGCCACCTACAGGCTGCAGAACAAAAACATACTCTACATCACACTAATAGTTCTGGTCTTCAACTGCGGTTTCATTTAACTCATAAACAAGCTCGTTCTCTTATTCGAGCTTGCCCTTCTTGTGCTCCTTTAAACATTCCATCTTTCCATCCTGGGGTTAATCCGCGAGATACTCAAATTAATCAGATTTGGCAAATGGACGTCACACGTGTCCCTCCTTTTGGACGATTAAAATATGTTCGTCATACCATTGATACTTTCTCTCATTTT
>NW_016878418.1:0-927 GCF_001698545.2 Rhinopithecus bieti
AACAGTGATAATGGACTGCAGCAAGAAACAGAAGTGTAACTCTGTGAGGTGAATTCACACATCACTAAGAAGTTTCTACGAAAGCTTGTTTCTAGTTTTAATCTGAGGATATTTCCTTTGTCACCACAAGCTTCATTGCGTTCAGAAGTATTCCATTGCAGATTTCCAGAAAACTGCGTCAGGAAACTGAACACTGAAGAGAAACGTGTAACTTTGTGAGTTGCATTCACACATTGAAACGCAGTTTTTCAGAAGGCTTCTTTCCTGTTTTGATCTGAGGATATTTCCTTTTTCACCATAGCCCTCAATGAGCTGCCAAATATCACTTTCAGAACACAAGATAACAGAGTTAGGAAACTCTTCGAAGAATGGAAGGGTGGAACTCTGTGTGATTAATCGCACTGCAGAAAGCAATCTCTCAGTAAGCTTCTCTCCAGTTATTATCTGAGGATATTTCCCTTTTTCACCATGGGCCCCATGGGCTCCCAAATCTCTCTTTGCAGATTTCACGAAAAGAGTGTTAGCAAACTGCTTCCTGAGAACTCAGCTGTAACTCTGTGAGAGGAATTCACAGATCACAAAGAAGTTTCTCAGAAAGCGTCTTTCACGTTTGGAACCGATGATATTTCCTTTATCAGCGTAGGCCTCAATGTGATTCAAAGAAGTCCTTCTCAGTTTCCTCAAAAACAGTGATAATGGACTGCTGCATGAAACATAAGTGTAACTCTGTGAGATGAATTCACACATCACCAAGAAGTTTCTAACAAAGACTCTATCTAGTATTCCTCTGAGGATATTTCTTTTGTCACCGCAAGCTTCATTGCGTTCACAAGTATCCCATTGCAGATTTCCAGAAAACTGTCTTAGCAAGCAAACACTGAAGATTAACTTGCAACTCGGTGAGGTGCATTCACACATCGAAATGCA
>NW_016878419.1:0-927 GCF_001698545.2 Rhinopithecus bieti
CACTTTGCAGAATCCACGACATCAGTGTTATCAAGCTGTTCCAAGAGCGGAAGGGTGGAACTATGTGTGATGAAGTCACACATCAGGAAACAATCTCTCAGAAAGCTTCTCTCTGGTTATTATCTGAGTATATTTCCCTTTACACTACAGGTCCACTGGCGTCCCAAATATCACATTTCAGATTCCACCAAAAGAGAGTTAGCAAACTGCTTCCTGAGGAATAAGTTGGAACACTGGTGGATGAAATCACAGAACACAAAGAAATTTCTCAGAAACCTTCTTTCACGTTTCTAACTGATGATATTACCCTTATCAGGGTAGGCATCAATGCAATCCAAAGTAGCACTTGTCAGTTTCCTGCAAGACAGTGTTAGTGGACTGCTACACGAAACATAAGTGTAACTCTGTGAGGTGAATTCACACATCAGCAAGAAGTTTCTAAGAAAGCTTCTTTCTAGTTTTCAACTGGGGATATTTCCTTTGTCACCGTAAGCTTCATTGCGCTAAGAAGTATCCCATTGCAGATTTCCAGAAAAGTGTGATAACAAACTTTGACTGAAGGGAAACGTGTAACTCCGTGAGTTGCATTCACACATTGCAATGCAGTATCTCAGAAGGCTTCTTTCCAGTTTTCATGTGAGGATATTTCCTTTTTCACCATAGCCCTCAGTGAGCTTCCAAATATCACTTTGCAGAATCCACGGCATCAGTGTTAGCAAGCTGTTCCAAGAAGGGAAGGGTGGAACCTTGTGTGATGAAGTCACACATCAGAAAGCAACCTCTCAGAAAGATTCTCTCTAATTATTATCTGAGTGTATTTTTTTTTACACTGCAGGTCCCAGTGGGGTCCAAATATCAATTTGCAGATTCCATCAAAAGAGAGTTAGCAAACTGCTTCCTGAGGATTAATTTGAAACACTATGGGAT
>NW_016878420.1:0-373 GCF_001698545.2 Rhinopithecus bieti
AAGAAAGCAAGCCCCTTGAATGTAAGAAATGTGGTAAAACATTTACTCTGTCCATTCCCTCGTAAACATGAAAGAGCTCACACTGGAGAGAAACCTTGAGAATACAGGAAATGTGGTCAAGTCTTCAGATTTTCCTGTTTTTGAAGATTTGGGAGAACTCAGAGTGGAGAAAAGCCTTTTGAATTTAAATGTGTGGTAAGGCCTTCACTTGTGTTAGTTCCATTTGAAGACATCAGCTCATTCCTGAGAAAAACTCTATGAATGTCCAGAATGTGGGAATGTTTCATTTCTCTCATACCCACTGAAGGACATATGAAAATGAACACTGTAGCTGGCTGGACCTTGTAAATACAAGAGCATACACAGGATTAAA
>NW_016878421.1:0-872 GCF_001698545.2 Rhinopithecus bieti
TGAGAGAGGACATCCATGTCCTGTGCCAGCTTTCAAAGGGAATGCTTCCAGTTTTTGCCCATTCAGTATGATATTGGCTACAGTGAGAGAGGACATCCATGTCCTGTGCCAGCTTTCAAAGGGAATGCTTCCAGTTTTTGCCCATTCAGTATGATATTGGCTACAGGTCTGTCATAAATAGCTCTTATTATTTTGAGATACAGCTCATCAATACCTAATTTATTGAGAGCTTTTAGCATGAAGGGCTGTTGAATTTTGTCAAAGGCCTTTTCTGCATCTATTGAGATAATCATGTGATTTTTGTCTTTGGTTCTGTTTCGATGCTGGATTACATTTAGTGATTTGTCTATGTTGAACCAGCCATGCATCCCAGGGATGAAGCCAACTTGATCACGGTGGATAAGCTTTCTGATGTGCTGCTGGATTCGGATTGCCAGTATTTTATTGAGGATTTTTGCATCAATGTTCATCAGGGATATTGTTCTAAAATTATCTTTTTTTTGTTGTGTCTCTGACAGGCTTTGGTATCACGATGATGTTGGCCTCATAAAATTAGTTAGGGAGGATTCCCTCTTTTTCTATTGATTGGAATAGTTTCAGGAGGAATGGTACCAGTTCCTCTTTGCACCTCTGGTAGAATTCGGCTATGAATCCGTCTGGACCTGGACTTTTTTTGGTTGGTAGGCTATTAATCACTGCCTCAATTTCAGAACCTGTTATTGGTCTGTTCAACTTCTTCCTGGTTTAGTCTTGGGAGGGTGTCCAGGAATGTATCCATCTCTTCTAGATTTTCTAGCTTATTTGCATAGAGGTCTTTATATTATTCTCTGAGGGTAGTTTGTATTTCGGTGGGATCAGTGGTGATATCCCCT
>NW_016878422.1:0-470 GCF_001698545.2 Rhinopithecus bieti
GGCTGTGAATCCGTTTGGTCCTGGAGTTTTTTTGCTTGGTAATTAATTATTGCCTCAATTTCAGAACCCGCTATTGTTCTATTCAGGGATTCAACTTCTTCCTGGTTTAGTCTTGGGAGAGTGTATCTGTTCAGGAATTTATCCATTTCTTCTAGGTTTTGTATAGAACTAAACCTTTATTTGCATAGAGGTGTTTATAGTATTCTCTGATGGTAGTTTGTATTTCTGTGGGATCGGTGGTGATATCCCCTTTATCATTTTTTATTGCGTCTGTTTGATTCCTCTCTCTTTTCTTCTTTATTAGTCTTGCTAGCGGTCTGTCTATTTTGTTGATCTTTTCAAAAAACCAACTCCTGGACTCATTGATTTTTTGAAGGGCTTTTTGTGTCTCTGTGTCCTTCGGTTCTGCTCTGATCTTAATTATTTCTTACCTTCTGCTAGCTTTTAAATGTGTTTGCTCTTGCTGCTCT
>NW_016878423.1:0-755 GCF_001698545.2 Rhinopithecus bieti
GGGTTTTCAACTGATGATATTTCCTTTATCAGCGTAGGCCTCAATGCGATCCAAAGAAGCCCTTCTCAGTTTCCTCAAAGACAGTGTTAATGGACTGATCCATGAAACATAAGTGTAAGTCTGTGAGATGAATTCACACATCATCAAGAAGTTTCTAAGAAAGCTTCTTTCTAGTTTTCATCTGAGGATATTTCCATTGTCACCATTGGCTTCATTGCACTAACAACTATCCCATTGCATTTTCCAGAAAACTGTGTTGGCAAACTGATCACTGAAGAGAAACGTGTAACCCTGTGCGTTGCATACACACATAACAACGCAGTTTCTCATAAGGCTTTTTCGAGTTTTGATCTGAGGATATTTCCTTTTTCCCCTAGCCCTCAATGAGCTCCCAAATATCGCTTTGGAGAATCCACAACAACAGTGTTAGCAAACTGTTCCAAGAAGGGAAGGGTGTAACTCTCTGTAATGAAGCCACACATCAGAAAGCAGTCTCTCAGAAACCTTCTCTATAGTTATTATCTGAGGATATTTCCTTTTACACCATGGGCCCCAATTGGATGCAAATATCACTTTGTAGATTCCACGAACAGAGTGTTAGCAAAGAGCTTCCTGAGGACTAAGCTGTAACTCTGTGAGATGAATTCACAGATCACAAAGAAGTTTCTCAGAAAGCTTCTTTCACGTTTTCTACTGAGTATATTTCCTTTATCAGCGTAGGCATCAAGGCGATCCAAAGAATCCCTTCTCAGTTT
>NW_016878424.1:0-928 GCF_001698545.2 Rhinopithecus bieti
AAAGACTTTTAAGTTCAGGGGTACATGTGCAGGTGTTTTTTTCCATTATACTTTAAGTTCTAGGGTTCATGTGCCACAACATGCAGGTTTGTTACATATGTATACATGTGCCATGTTGGTGTGCTGCACCCATTAACTCATCATTTACATTAGGTATATCTCCTAATGCTATCCCTCCCGACTCCCCCCACCCCACGACAGGCCCCAGTGTGTGATATTTCCCTTCCTGTTTCCAAGTGTTCTCATTGTTCAATTCTCACCTATGAGTGGGAACATGCGGTGTTTGGTTTTTTGTCCTTGTGACAGTTTGCTGAGAATGATGGTTTCCAGCTTCATCCATGTCCCTACAAAGGACATGAACTCATCCTTTTTTATGGCTGCATAGTATTCCATGGTGTATATGTGCAACGTTTTCTTAATCCAGTCTATCATTGATGGAAATTTGGGTTGGTTCCAAGTATTTGCTATTGCGAATAGTGCTGCAATAAACAATAAATAGTGCATGTGTCTTTATAGCAGCATGATTCATAACTCTTTGGGTATATACCCAGTAATGGGAGGGCTGAAAATTCTAAAAATCAGAGCACCTCTCCCCTCCAAAGGAACGCAGCTCCTCACCCGCAATGGAACAAGCTGGATGGAAAATTACTTTGATGAGTTGAGAGAAGAAGGCTTCAGACTATCAAACTTCTCCGAGCTAAAGGAGGAAGTTCGAACCCATTGCAAAGAAGCTAAAAACCTCGAAAAAAGATTAGACGAATGGCTAACTAGAATAACCAGTGTAGAGAAGTCCTTAGATGACCTGATGGAGCTGAAAATCATGGCATGAGAACTATGTGACAAATGCACAAGCTTCAGTAGCCCATTCAATCAACTGGAAAAAAGGGTATCAGTTATTGAGGATCAAATGAATGAAATGAAGTGAGAA
>NW_016878425.1:0-1569 GCF_001698545.2 Rhinopithecus bieti
CCGGCCAAGGTGGCAATTTATTAAATCAGAATTACCCTAACCTGCTGCAACATCAAATCTTTGGAGAAGGTGTGTGCTGACTTGATCAGAGGTGCCAAGGAAAAGAATCTCAAAGTGAAGATCAGTTTGGATGCCTACCAAGACTCTGAGAATCACTATAAGAAAAACGCCTCGTGGTGAAGGAAACAAGGGATCGTTTCCAGATGAGAATCCGCAAGTGACTCACTGACCTGGATGGTCCTCCCAAGATTGCTAAGCAGATTACGTCCATCTGTCCTGAGCTGAGATTCAAGGTTAAAGTCACCACTGCAGATGTTTGAAGCAACTATTTTATTAAACAGAATAGCAGTTGTTTAAAAGAAAAAAGAAAGAAAGTTGAAGTGCTTCTGTAAATATCAGACAAGGCAGACTTCCAGACAGGAATATTACCAGAGGTAAAGAGGGACATTTCATAATGATAAGAGTCAACTCATCATGAAGACATAATCATCCTAAATGTACACCCACTCAATGACAGAGTTCTAAAGTAGATAAAGCAAAAATGGACAACACTGAAAAGAAAAAGCGACAAATCCACAATCCTAGTTGGAAACTGGAGATTTTGACTCTCCAGTTGAGAAAGCTCAATAATTGAGAAAAACCTCTTCCAAAGGAAGCCAGGGGAAGATAAAAGCAAATAACCGAAGAAAGGTGAAGAGTAGGAGGACAGCAGGCTGACAGACTGCTGGTCTGGGGAACGTGAGGGACCCCAAGCCTTTGCTCACAGAAGAAGAGGCGGCTGGAGGATGGCCACAGAGCAGGAAATCCTCCCTCCTCTGTACACAGCCCACAGACCTTCCCCAGAGGGAAGCACACCAGCTCACACCACACTTCTCCTGGGGTCACTTTCAGTCCCTGATAATCCTGGGTAGGGGTCAGTGCTCAACAGCCCCCACTGCCATCAGCAGACACCTGGTTTATTATGTTTCCTCAATTACTGCACCCCCGAGCACACCATGTATGATCCACAGATGACTTTCTCTCTCTCTCTCACACACACACACACACACACACACACACGCACACACCAGACTGTCCCCTCTCTTCCCTCCTCCCCAATGGCACCGCGTGGCATCACCCTTACCGGCGAGCGGGAATCAGAACAGAGTCTACAATGTGAGCAATGGGCTGTACGGGACAGTCACTGAATCCAATCCCAGCTCTGCCACTAACCAGCAACTCACCTCGGGCAAGTCGCTCACCTCTCTGTCCTTCAGTGTCGTCATCTAGAATACCTACTTCAGAGGGCTGTTGTGAGGAAACGATAAGGGAACACAAGGGAGGTATTTAGAACAGTGGCTGCCACAGAGTGAGTGACACTATATTAATGCTGGCACTTATGGCCAGGTGCGGTGGTTCACATCTGTAATCCCAAAAGTTTGGGAGGCTGAGGTGGGAGGATCACCTGAAGTCAGGAGTTCAAGACCAGCCTGGCCAACATGGTGAAACCCCATCTCTACTAAAAATACAAAAATTAGGCCGGGCGCGGTGGCTCAAGCTTTTCCAAGACCACGTCCTTGTAGGCTTCCA
>NW_016878426.1:0-959 GCF_001698545.2 Rhinopithecus bieti
TGCCTGCAGTCAAATTGCTATGTCACAGTCAATTCCAGGAACACAAATAGTGCATGCTGCCAGAGGCCCAGGATGATAATTTTCCCACACAGAACAAGACAGTTTTCAGGGGGATTGCTCTTAGAAAAATACACCTCAAAGCGAACATGAGGAGGAGGTACCTATGAGGCAAGAGGGGAGCCCAGAAGCTCAGCTTCCCAGGTTCCCTTGCCCTGGGGTAGAGGCCCCTCCTCACTCATGAAAGAGGACCAGGCAGGGTCCAGCACATAGTAGGCACTTAATAAGAGCCAAGTGAATGAATAAATGGCATGAAACACGCAAGTTTATTCCATTTTAGTGAATTCACGTAGGAGTATAATAGTGGAAAATAAAAAATGGTATTTGATCACCTGTTGTCCCAGAGGGGATGCACTTAAGGATTCAGTAATAATTTTCCAAGTACTGTTTCCTAGATCCTTAGCTCATTAATCCTTAGAATCAATGAATGTCAGCATTGGAAGGACCTTACATTCAGAACACCTCTTTCAAATACCTGCAGTTGGCCCTGAAGTTCTCCAAACTGAGCTTTCCTGAGTGTACTGTGGAATATTAAGAGATATTATTTGGAGAGGATTCCATGGTGAAACATGTTTGGAAAGCCACATAGTAAACAGAGGTATCTTTCCTGTAGAATCTCTCAAAGTCTTTATTGGCTACTGTTCATTGTAAATCTTCAAGGGGCAATACAGCAGACAGTGTTTATCAAACTTTTTTAAATGAGAAAATAACTTTATCGCATTTTGGGGAGTGGGCAGACATCCAGTCTCAGAACTTCTGGAATTGCTTCTTGGTGCCGGCAGTCTTGGTGACTTGAGCATACTGCAGCACAGGGTCTTGCTCAGGGACTGGCACTCACCCACCACAATGATATGCCAACCTAGACTTCCCTGAAGCAGGACAGGCTCACGGACACATTCTTA
>NW_016878427.1:0-470 GCF_001698545.2 Rhinopithecus bieti
CCTACAAGAGGTCCTGAAGGAAGCACTAAACATGGAAAGGAACAACAGCCATTGGTACCTGCCAAAATGTAAAGTCCATCGATGCTAGGAAGAAACTGCATCAACTAACGAGCAAAATAACCAGCTAATATCATAATGACAAGATCAAGTTCACACATAACAATATTAACCTTAAATGTAAATGGACTAAATGGTCCAGTTAAAAGACACAGACTGGCAAAATGGATAAAGAGGCAAGACCCATCGGTTTGCTGTATTCAGGAGACCCATCTCACATGCAGAGACACACATAGGCTCAAAAAAGGGATGGAGGAAGATCTGCCAAGCAAATGGAAAACAAAAAAATCAAGGGTTGCAATCGTAGTCTCTGATAAAACAGACTCTAAACCATCAAAGATCAAAACAGACAAAGAAGGCCATTATATAATGGTAAAGGGATCAATTCATCAGGAAGAGCTAACAAGCCTACA
>NW_016878428.1:0-470 GCF_001698545.2 Rhinopithecus bieti
TCAGTTCAAAAGGTGAAAGAAGCTTTCTGAGAAACTTCTTTGTGATCTGTGAATTCATCTCACAGAGTTACAGCTTAGTCCTCAGGAAGCCGTTTGCCATCAATCTTTTCATCGAATCTGCAAAGTGATACTCGGGAGCCCATAGGGGAAAATGGTGAAAAAGGAAATATCCTCAGACAATAACTAGAGAGAAGCTTTCTCAGAGATTGCTTTCTGATGTGTGACTTCATCACACAGAGTTCCACCCTTCCCTTCTTGGAACAGTTTGCTAACGCTTTTGTCGTGGATTCTGCAAAGTGACATTTGGTAGCTCATGGAGGGCTATGGTGGAAAAGGAAATATCCTCAGATCAAAACTTGGAAAGAAGCCTTCTGAGAAACTGCATTGTGATGTGTGAATGCAACTCACAGAATTACACGTTTCCTTCAGTGGTCAGTTTGCTAACACAGTTTTCAGGAAACCTGCAATGG
>NW_016878429.1:0-2678 GCF_001698545.2 Rhinopithecus bieti
AGCATTCTTATACACCAGTAACAGACAAACAGAGAGCCAGTTACATCCAAGAAAATGTGGCACATATACAACATGGAATATTATGCAGCCATAAAAAAGGATGAGTTTGCGTCCTTTGTAGGGACATGGATGCAGCTGGAAACCATCATTCTTAGCAAACTATCACAAGAACAGAAAACCAAACACCGCATGTTCTCACTCATAGGTGGGAACTGAACAATGACATCACTTGGACTCGGGAAGGGGAACATCACACATCGGGTCCTATCATGAGGAGGGGGGAGGGGGGAGGGATTGCATTGGGAGTTATACCTGATATAAATGACGAATTGATGGGTGCTGAGGAGTTGATGGGTGCAGCACGCAAACATGGCACAAGTATACATATGTAACAAACCTGCACGTTATGCACATGTACCCTAGCACTTAAAGTATAATAATAAAAAAAATCAATATAGGTGCATAAACAAGAAAACCAATGTTCAGTAAACATACAAACTTCAATCTATAAACCACTTAGCATCTATATCAGGGCAATAAAATATTCTTTCAAATGCTTGTTTATAAATTCTAGGTTGTCTTTCTTCTCACAATTGATAAGTCTTTCTGGCTCCTTTCAGATGTATGATTACATCTTATTACTTCACCATATGTTTATACATGATTGTAGAAAAGACATATTGAGTTTTTAATCATGATTGAGGTCCTTTGATGTAATGGTCTGTTAACAGGCTGCCTATAACTGCCTTAGGAGCTTTGTCCTCAAAGAATGAAAATTCATTGTCAGATTATGTTAGGCCAGTATACCCAGTGGCATAAACAAAACAAAATAAATACACAAAACAAACAAAAAAACACCTATAATAGCACTGTCCAACAGAAATATAAACTATATTCATAACTTTAAATTTTCTAGTAACCACATATTAAAAGTAAAAAATAGGTGAAATAAATTGTAATAATATATTTATTAAGCCAATATATTCAAAATATCAGCATTTCAACATATAATCAATATAAGAAATATTAATTTAACATTTTACAATTTTTTGATATTAAGTATACAATATCTGGGATGTAATTTACACTTGAAACACATCTCAATTCAGGCTGGCCACATTTTAAGTGTTCTGTAGGCTTATGTGGCTATTTGCTATGTGGCCGTATTAAACAGTGCAGAACTGAGCCATAGTTCATGGTTTTTAAACTTGAGCATGCATCAGGATCACCTGGAAGGCTTGTTATAACACAGATCACTGGGCTCCACTTCCAGAGTTTTGATTCACAGGTCTGGATGGAGCCTGAAAATTTGCATTTCTAACAGGTTCCTTAATGGTGCTAATGATGCTGATCCGGGAACCATGCTTTGAGAACCATGGCCATAGGTCTTTCAAAATCAAACTTTGGAACCATTTTACCACTGTATTAACATGAATGATCAAGAACCGTCCCTAGGTATTGTCGCTATTGTACCACAATGCTGTCGTATTATTGCAGTTTATAAAATATGGAAAATCTCCATTTAACTCATGGTTAATATTGAGCAATTATTCATGTGGATGAGTATTCTTTAGATCTTCATGTCTATTACTCTCTGAGTGCTTCTTTCCAGAAGGCTGGACAGGGAAGAGACATTTATTGGCTTGCTTGTTCTTAGAAAGTATTTACAGAGCTATATTAATACAATATACATATGCATGCTCTGATCCTTAGGTAGAAAATAGTTCTTTTCAAGTGGACAAACTGTCAATCAGTAAATTGATAATCTTCCCAGTAGAGATTCAAGGCTCTAAGAGCAATTAGTTTGATTTTAATGTATTTCAAAACATTGAACTTTAAAATATTAAGTGAATAATAGTCCACTGTTTTTCAGCTCAATGAGAATTTTTTTTTAAAAAATACACTTCATGGTTGTTTAAGCCATGACATGAATTTATCTCTGAATAAGTTCAGAGATGATATTCAGGTGAGCAAGTCCTGGCCACCAAATTGTTGATGATTCTGATCATTTGTGAAAGATGTAGTTTCCTCCTATCCCTACATGCTTAAATATTTTCATTTCCTTTGTTTTATTTCTGAAGAAAAACAAAACAGAGGAGTTAATACCTGATCTATAAACTTTGTTTTGTCACAAGAGTACAAAACAGCATCTGAGCCTCCATTGGCCCCTCCTGTGTCTGAAGAAGAAGATGAAGAGGAGGAAGAAGAAGAAGATGACAATGAGCCACCACCAGTTATCGCACCAAGACCAGAGCATACAAAATCAGTAAGTCACAAAGGACTATTTCCAAATAATTCAAAAGATGCCCTTTGGAATAGTCATAGAGTTAGAATATAGTTAATCTACTGCTACCTATTAAGCATCTTTTGTGTTCCAAGAGCTAGAGTATAAAATATGACCAAGGTTTTGAGGATGCTGTTTGAGGATACAAGATTAGCACATTAAACAATTAGAGAATAATACCAAACAATACATAACTGCTAAGTAATAAAAATGTTGGAGAAGTTAAGATAAGGAAGGAAATCCATGTGAACCAGGTAGGAAGAATTACGTAAACAGAGGTCCTCAGACCACAATTAGCAAGGCATGTATAGGGACATCCAAAGTCTAGCTCCCATGATCTTTCAATGGTGTTGTACTTTCAGCTACTCAAAGTCCTTTTTTTTTTCTGGTAAGA
>NW_016878430.1:0-469 GCF_001698545.2 Rhinopithecus bieti
CTGAGAAACTGCATTTTGATGTGTGATTGCAATTCCCAGACTTACACGTTTCTGTTCAGTGTTCACCTTGCTAGCACATTTTTCTGGAAATCTGCAGTGGGATCCTTCTGAATGCACTGAAGCTTGCGGTAACAAATTAAATATCCTCAGATGAAAACTAGAAAGAAGCTTTCCTGGAAACTTCTTGGTGATGTGTGAATTCATCTCACAGAGTTACACTTATGTTTCATGCAGCAGTCCATTATCACTGTTTTGAGGAACCTGAGAAGGACTTCTTTGGATCGCATTGAGGCCTACGCTGATAAAGGAAATATCATCAGTTCAAAACGTGAAAGAAGCTTTCTGAGAAACTTCATTGTGGTCTGTTAATTCCTCTCACAGAGTTACAGCTGATATCTCAGGAACCAGTTTTCTAACACTCTTTTCGTGTAATCTGCAAAGTGAGATTTGGGAGCCCCTAAGGGCCCAC
>NW_016878431.1:0-371 GCF_001698545.2 Rhinopithecus bieti
CCTCAGTTTCCCCACTGTGGAGGGGATGCTGCTGGAGGGATGAGGATCGTAGAGCACAGCCTGGCAGCTTCAGTGCCCGCTGCCCCTGCAAACCTGGGCTGTGGGATGGGCAGGCTTCCCCATCAGAGCTGGGCCTGCCAGGGGCACAGCACCCTCACGTGCCCACACTGGGGGCTCCGTGGCTCTATGACTCTGTGGCTTGGTGGTGCTGCCTGCACCTCTCAGGGCTGGAAGCTGCCTTTCCCCGCCAGCCTTTGGTTTCTATCTCAGTCATCCCTGCCCTGGAGCACAGACCTCCCACTGAGGGAACCCTCCCCACAGAGGGCCAGAGGGCAGACAATGGCAGCCTTGAGAGCCCCAGGAGAAGCAGG
>NW_016878432.1:0-372 GCF_001698545.2 Rhinopithecus bieti
GCCACAAAACAGTGTTACAAAACTGCTCAATGAAAAGAAAGGTTTAGCTCCATGAGATGAATTCACACATCACAAAGCAGCTTCTCAGAAAGATTCTTTCCAATGTTTATCTGAGGATATTTCCCTTTTAACCGTAGGCTTCAATGTGCTCCCAAATATCCCTTCTCAGATTGCACAAAAACAGTAATTCTATAGTGCTCAGTCAAAAGATAATTTAACTAAATGAGATGAATGCACATATCACAAAGCAGTGTCTCAGAAAGCTTCTTTCTGGGTTTCTTCTGAAGATATTTCCTTGTTCACCGTAGGCCTCATTGTGCCCCAAAATGTCCCTTCGTGGATTCGTCAAAGACATTGTTCCCAAACTGTGCT
>NW_016878433.1:0-872 GCF_001698545.2 Rhinopithecus bieti
TTTTTGGTAAAGACAAGGTCTCACTACATTGCCCAGGCTGGTCTCAAACTCCTGAGCTCAAGCAATCCTTCCACCTCTGCCTCCCAAAGTGATGGTCTTATAGGCATGAGCCACCAAGCCTGGCTTCAAGTAACATATCTGTCTCCCCTGGAAGTAGTTGTAGAAGCCCTTGTCATCTTAACTGGGCCAAACCAGGCAGACTCTGCCTTGGAGGTAAGACAAGAAGGAGATAGTGGCCAGAATTCATTAGTAAACCAGCATCTATTGTTTGCAATGGGAGCAATATAAAATATATTAAACAATCATAAAATGTACAAAAAAGATGGAAGAGATCTTAAAGATCATCCAATCTGATTTTCTTATCTTACAAATGAAGCAACTGTGGTGTGAGGGCATGAAATAGTTTGTCCAAACCTGACAAAAACAAGCAATGGGAAAAGGATTCCCTATTTAATAAATGGTGCTGGGAAAACTGGCTAGCCATATGTAGAAAACTGAAACTGGATCCCTTCCTTACACTTTACACAAAAATTAACTCAAGATGGATAAAAGACTTAAATGTAAGACCTAAAACCACAAAATCCCTAAAAGAAAACCTAGGCAATACCATTTGGGACATAGGCATAGGCAAAGACTTCATGACTAAAACACCAAAAGCAATGGCAACAAAAGCCAAAATAGACAAATGGGATCTAATTAAACTAAAGAGCTTCTGCACAGCAAAAGAAACTACCATCAGAGTGAACAGGCAACCTACAGACTGGGAGAAAATTTTTGCAATCTATCCATCTGACAAAAGGGCTAATACCCAAGATCTACAAAGAACTTAAACAAATGTACAAGAAAAAAACAAACAACCCCATCAAAAAGTT
>NW_016878434.1:0-373 GCF_001698545.2 Rhinopithecus bieti
GTGCCTGGCCAAGACCTAGTATTTTTTAACTGAGCTTCAGAAAAGCTAGTTCTTCAAACCCGTGAATGAGTTGCCAAAAGCAACAGCAATGGCCATTCCCCTGTCCTGTACTCACATTGGCTGGGTTTGCTAAGGCAATAAAACTCCGATTTACTCAAAATCCGTTTGCTTCTTCAGCTCTGCCACAGGTTGAAAAATAACATTTCTTTTGCTTATTCCCAGCACACAAATGGAATCATCAGTGGTCAATTTTTTTCCTATAAAAGATTTAAAAAATATTAACACCCTGTCACATGGGCAGGTGGGAGAGCAGAATCATGGGGCAAGATGAGAAGTGAGATTCCTGGGAACCATGCTGAACCTGGCCTGGAAG
>NW_016878435.1:0-1420 GCF_001698545.2 Rhinopithecus bieti
CAGAATGGTACCAACTCCTCCTTGTAACTCTGGCAGAATTTGGCTGTGAATCCCTCTGGTCCTGGGACTCTTTTTGGTTGGAAGCCTTCTAATTATTTCCTCAGTTTCAGAGCCTGTTCTTGATCTATTCAGGGATTCAACTTCTTCCTTGTTTAGTCTTGGGGGAGGGTAAGTGACTAGGAAATTATCCATTTCTTCTAGGTTTTCTAGTTTATATGTGTAGAGGTGTTTATAGTATTCTCTGATGGTAGTTTGTATTTCTGTGGTGTCAATGGTGATATCCCCTTTTTCATTTTTTATTGCATCTATTTGATTCTTCTCTTTTTTCTTGTTTATTAGCTTTGCTAGTGGTCTATCCATTTTGTTGATCTTCTCAAAAAACCAGCTCCTGGATTCACTGATTTTTTGGAGAGTTTTTTGTGTCTCTGTCTCCTTCAGTTCTGCGTTGATCTTAGTTATTTCTTGCCTTCTATTAGCATTTGAATGTGTTTGCTCTTGCTTCGCTAGTTCTTCTAATTGTGATGTTAGGGTCTCAATTTTAGATCTTTCCTCCTTTCTCTTGTGGGCATTTAGTGCTATAATTTTCCCTCTACACACTGCTTTAAATGTGTCTGACAGATTCTGGTGTGTTGTATCTTTGTTCTCATTGGTTTCAAAGAACACCTTTATTTCTGCCTTCATTTCGTTATGTACTCAGTAGTCATTCAGGAGTGGTTTATTCTGTTTCCAAGTAGTTGAGCGGTTTTGATTGAGTTTTTTAGTCCTGAGTTCTAGTTTGATTGCACTGTGGTCTGAGAGACAGTTTGTTATAATTTCTGTTCTTTTACATTTACTGATGAGTCCTTTACTTCCAACTATGTGGTCAATTTTGGAATAAGTCTGATGTGGTGTTGCAAAGAATGTGTATTCTGTTTGGGGTGGAGAGTTCTGTAAATGACTATTAGGTCTGCTTAGTGCAGAGTTAAGTTCAATTCCTGGATATCCTTGTTGACTTTCTGTCTTGTTGATCTGTCTAATGTTGACTGTGGAGTGTTGAAGTCTCCCATTATTATTGTATGGGAGTCTAAGTCTCTTTGTAAGTCTCTAAGGACTTGCTTTATGAATCTGGGTGCTCCTGTATTGGGTGCATATAGATTTAGGAGAGTTAGCTCTTCCTGTTGAATTGATCCCTTTACCATTATGTAATGGCCTTCTTTGTCTCTTTTGATCTTTGATGGTTTAAAGTTTGTTTTATCAGAAACTAGGATTGCAACCCATTCTTTTTTCTTTTGTTTACCATTTGCTTGGTAGATCTTCCTTCATCCCCTTATTTTGAACCTATGTGTGTCTCTGCATATGAGATGGGTCTCCTGAATACAGCAAATTGATGGGTCTTGATGATTTATCCAATTTGCCAGTCTGTGTCTTTTAATTGGACCGT
>NW_016878436.1:0-373 GCF_001698545.2 Rhinopithecus bieti
AAATTTTAAGGAAAATGAGTCCCATGATGAGTTTCCTCATGCTTCGGCCATGCATGGACTAGTCAGCTTCCAGGTGTGACTGGAGCAGGGCTTGTCATCTTTTTCAGAGTCACTTTGCAGGGATGGCGAAGCTGCTCCCATCCATGTACAGCTCCCAGTCTACTGATGTTTAAGGATGGTCTTGGAGGTTGGGCCCACTAGAATAAACTGAGTCCAATACTTATACACAGTTATGTTTAACTGGGCTCTCTGATACCAGGAGCAAGGTGGCAGGGTTTAGGGTGTTGCAAACTTCAATGGTTATGTGGGAATTTTCACAGAGCAAGCTTTGGTATCTAGTTAGTCTAGCATTTATTAGCTAATGTTGTCCCTT
>NW_016878437.1:0-372 GCF_001698545.2 Rhinopithecus bieti
GGGAACCGCCCCGGGCAAAGGTGGCGCTCACTGTGACCAAAGCGGCGGCTCGCGCCTTGCGCATGCGCACTGGTCGGGCCGACCCCTCCCCTTGCTCCCGAGAGTCAGGCTGCGGACCCTTTACAAAATGGCGGCCACGGGCTGCTGCGGGAACTGAGACGCCGGTGGCCGTGACCGTGGCGGTGGCGGCGGTTGCGGCGGCGGGTGGGAAGAGGACTGCGAGAGGGGCCTGCGAGAGACCCAGGGTTGGACCCATGGGAGTCCTGTCCTCGGGACTTCCTCGATCGGTCTTCTGCTTCGGTGCCCGGTGGACGGGGACCTTCAGGGTGCCGGCTGGGCTGTGCGGACCCCTCTTCGGATCCGATGATGGAT
>NW_016878438.1:0-993 GCF_001698545.2 Rhinopithecus bieti
TTGACTAAAAAATAAGAATACTCACAGTGAAATAAAATAAGATAAATAGGAGTAAATTTAATAAGAATGTGAAAGATCTGTATACTAAAAACTATGAAACATTGATAAAAGTTATTCTACATGACAGAAATGAAGGGAAAGATATCTCATGCTTCTGAATTGAAAGAATATTGTTAAAAAGTGTATACTAAAAGCAATCTACAGATTCAGTGCAATCCCTATTAAAATTCTAATTTCACTCTGCAGAAATAGAAAAAATATGGTAAGGAACCACAGAAACTCTGGATAGCCAGCAGTCTTGACCAAAAATATCAAAGCTGAAGGCATCACACTACCAAATTTTGAAATATAATACAAAGCTTTAGCATCAAAACTCCATGGCACTGGCATCAAAACAGATATACCAACATGGAACAAGAGAGGCCAGAAATGAATCAATGCATCTGCAGTTAATTAATGTTTGACAAAAATTTTCTTTTTCTGTATGTGGTTATCCGGTTTTTCTAACACTGTTGAAGAGATTGCCTTTTCCCCACTGAAAATACTCAATGTTTTCTTCAACAAATGGTGTTAGGGAAAAAAGCAAATGGTGTTAGAAAAATGGAGTAATTATATACAGAAGGATAAAAATGGACCATTATCTTACCCTTATACAAGAATCAACTAAATATGGATTGAAAACTTATTTAAAACCTCAAGCTATGAAAGTACTAGAAGAAAACATAGAAAAAATCTTATGATATGCTGTGGGCAAGTATTTTCTTTTAATAACCTCAAAGGCATAGATAATAAAAGATATAGTAGACAAATATGATGGCATCAAACTGAAAAGCTTTGCACAGCAAAAGAAACAACAGACAAGATTAGAAAAAAAACATTGAAAATTATACATTGAGCCTAATAACCAAAATTTAAAAGAAACACAATCTACTGAATAATAAGAAAACATATCCCAATTGAAAAATGAGCAAAGGGCCGGATGCAGTGTGGCTC
>NW_016878439.1:0-2155 GCF_001698545.2 Rhinopithecus bieti
TGGGCAAAAGACCTGAACAAACACTTCACCAAAGAAGAGACAAAGACGGTAAATAAACATATGAAAAGATGCTCCACATCATATATAATTAAGGAAATGCAAATTAAAATGAATACCAATACATACATATTAGAGTAGCCAAAATCCATCACACTGACAATGCCAACTGCTGGCAAGGATGTGGAGCAACAGGAACTCTCATTCATTGCTAGTAGGAATGCAAAATGACACAGCCACTTTGGAAGATAGTTTGGCAATTCCCTGCAAAGCCAAACGTGCTCTTACCATATGATGCAGCAGTCACACTTGCTAGTATTTGCCCAAATGAATTGAAAACTTGTGTCCACACAGAAACCTGCACATACATGTTTATAACAGCTTTATTCATAATTGCCAAAACTTGCAAGCAACCAAGATGTCCTTCAGTAAGTGCATGGATAAACAAACTGGTACATCTATACGATGGACTATTATTCAGTAATAAAACAAATAAGCTTTGACTGTGGCTTTTGTTGCAGAAAAAAAGAAAAAAAAACGAGCTATGAAACTATTAAAAGACATACACGAAACTGAAATACCTATTACTAAGTTAAAGAAACCAATCTGAAAAGACCGCTTACTATACGACTCCAACTATATGACATTCTGGAAAAGGCAAAACTATAGAGACAGTAAAATGTTCAGTGATTGCTGGGGTTGGAAAGTAGGGGTGGGGATGAAAAGGCAGAGCATAGAGGATGTTTAGGACAATGAAACTACTCTGTGTGTTACTATAACTGTAGACACATGCCATTACACACTTGTCAAAACCCATTGAATGTACAACAGCAAGAATGGACCCTAATGTAAATTATAGACTTTGGGTGACAGTAACATGTCAATGTTGGTTTATTCATTGTAACAAATGTACCTCTCTAGTGAACAATGCTGATAGTGGGGAAGGCTGTGCATTTGGGGAGGTGGGGCATGTAGGAACTCTCTGTACTTTCCACTGTACTTTGCTATTAACTTAAAACTGCTTTAAAACTAAAGTCTATTTTTAAAAAAAAGATTGAGCTGTTGATATAAACCCAATGTCTACTTTCATGTCCAGGAATTTATCTTTTAAAACCCATATTAAATAACCTGGGTCATCAGTGGTGATCTTTTCACTGGAAAAGGCTAATATACCACTTTCTGGCAGAAAATATTTGTTACCAAATTCTTTTCCAGAACAATTATCTTGGGGGGTGTTCCTGTAACAACTATACATAAAATAATAATAATATGCAGCAATATCTAGACACTCTAAAATACAATAGAAAAAAATGTTAAGAAAATTATTTCTAAATTTGATCTAAGCCAAAATGTGGAGAAGCAATGGGGAAAAAAGTTATTTCTATATAATGAGATTAGAGGTAGTTTCTCATAACTTCTATACAGTTTTCAGTAGTTTTCAACTTCTATCATGGAGATATATATATACACACATACATATCATCAGATATATACATCATGTTAATATATATATAATGAACAATAAACAGATACCATTTTAAAAGACACACATATATTTCATATATTTATGTAATATATGCACATTCATATATAGATCATGTTACCACCATTATAGATATAAGGAAGGATAGTAAAATAGTAAGAAGATTAAAATAAAATATACCAAAATGGAAACAGTAATTTAACTGTGGCTAGCTTTGTGTGATTAGACTAAGATATTTTTTAGATCTACTTTTCTTTGTTTTCCAGATGTTTTACAACGAATCTGTATTTTATATGGAAAAAATAAACCTGATTTTATTAAACAAATACAAATTCAGTAACACTATCTTTAGAAGATTTTTTAAATAAACTTGGGCATGAAGAAATCGTTATGACTATTGTGGTGAGCATTCTGAAAGATGAGCAGAAGCAGGGATAATGTGACATTTAGCTGATCTTTCAAGGAAAGCCAGACAAATGACACTTTTAAAAAAGAAAATAGTAACTAACATTGAAACATGGTATTTCTAGTATGATTCAGAAGTGAAGTGTCAACTTCTTCTGTGGAAAACTCCAACATTACCAAACGTAAGAAGGCACATACTTCAACAACAGAAGTGAAAAATACCTTGATTCATTCATTTAACACTGCTTCAGAGTTTAATCCCCAAAAAAG
>NW_016878440.1:0-373 GCF_001698545.2 Rhinopithecus bieti
ACAGCACACCAACATGGCACAAGTATGCATATGTAACAAACCTGCATGGTTATGCACATCTACCCTAGAACTTAAAGCATAATAATAATAATAATAAATGCTTGTCATCACTGGCCATCAGAGAAATGCAAATCAAAACCACAATGAGATGCCATCTCACACCAGTTAGAATGGCAATCATTAAAATGTCAGGAAACAACAGGTGCTGGAGAGGATGCGGAGAAATAGGAACACTTTTACACTGTTGGTGGGATTGTAAACTGGTTCAAGTTGTGGAAAACAGTATGGCGATTCCTCAAGGATCTAGAACTAGAAACACCATATGACCCATCCATCCCATTACTGGGTATATACCCAAAGGATTATAAATCAT
>NW_016878441.1:0-2466 GCF_001698545.2 Rhinopithecus bieti
CTATTAAATATTGCCTCAATTTCAGAGCCTGCTGTTGGTCTATTCACTGATTCAACTTCTTCCTTGTTTAGTCTTGGGAGAGTGTATGTGTCCAGGAATTTATCCATTTCTTCTAGGTTTTCGAGTTTATTTGCATAGAAGTGTTTATAGTATTCTCCGATAGTAGTTTGTATTTCTGTGGGGTCGGTGGTAATATCCCCTTTATCATTTTTTATTGCATCTATTTGATTCTTCTCTCTTTTCTTCTTTATTAGTCTTGCTAGTGGTCTATCAATTTTGTTGATCTTTTCAAAAAACCAGCTCCTGGATTCCTTGATTTTTTGAAGGGTTTTTTGTGTCTCTATCTCCTTCAGTTCTGCTCTGATACAAGCCTATGAGATAGATCTAATATTATCACCATTTTGAGGCACTGAGAACTCAAGTAGGTTGTCTGGAGTTACTTACCTAATTAATATGGCTGAACCAATGTTAAACTCCAACTGTCTGGCTTCGGAGCCTGCACTCTTAATCACTGTGCTATACTCTAAGTACTATAAATACTATAGCTATTCAGAAAAGAAAACAGCGGCTTCCTATTTTTATTAAGAAAGGCTTCCTGTTGGAAAGATGAGATGTGTACTGGGCCTTGCATTTCTATACATATTATCCTGCAAATGTGACCTGCTTTGCTGAGTTTGACCAGAGCAGGTCACATTTGTTGGACAATATGTATAGAAATACATAATTATACTCAAAACTTCCTGCCAATTCCCACTCCCTTACCCACAGCAAATTTCACTGATCTGTGGCCATAACCTTCTCTCAGAATTTGAAAGTAGCCAGAACCACAATGAATGGACTGGAGTTGGTGCATGATGTTAGACATATTTGCCATATTAGTAATTATTATCAATAGATTGGGAAGATCGGATATTGGTACAGATTGTGGAATTATTGGTTGCTAGGAATGTAAAACCTATTTTTGTAACCAAAATGCAGTCTTTCAAGCAAGGGAGTAACATTATCAGAACTTCGAGTTCCATTTTTTAAACATTTAAATATTATTTAGTATAATTAATGAGTTTGGACTGTGTAATCCCAAAGTAATTTAGATAATTGTTATTTTAGTGTCTTAATTCCTCCATTGAATTTTGAATGTGGTTATCTAGGAAGATTAAGACATAGTGTAATAGAATGGGTTTGACTGGATTTATGTTTTGTTTTGTTTTGTTTTTTCTGTTTTAATCCTTATTTTTCTGCTTAGTAGGTTAGACTTTTTTCAACCCAATCGCCTTTTCTGATCTCTTGCTTTTGGTCATTTCAATCCTCAGGTTCCCAATTGTTATAGCTATTCTTATGAGGCTAGGTAAGCAGTGGAGATAAAAACTCTTAAGTTATTGGTTGTAGTTAACCCACTGAGAAACATAGGAAGACATCCAGAGGTTGATTTGTTTTGTTTTTACACAGAAGTGTCAAACTGTAGTATGAGTAAACTGCTTTTCTAAGGCAAAGAATCTTACATGTTTTGAATTCTCTCCAAAAAGGTTTGTTATCAGAAGTGCTGAAAGAATCTCATAACATTGATTCAGCTATAAATAGTTCTGAAGTATGGACTTTGAAATTACTATTAAAGGGAAGCTCTTGGGTAATTTTATGGCCCCATGAAAATAATCTGTAAGATTATTTTTAATGTGAAACTATGAGTTACCATATTAGCAATTATTTTACACAAAGCAGTAGTAACAACTAAAATTGTAGAATTATGTTTGTTCTCTCACAAGACTTTTGTGGTGTGCAGGGGATTTTGTTAATGAAATATGTAAAGTTTTTTAAAACTTAATGGGAGACATTTCACTCTAATGTTGGGGTTTAACATGCATATTTTAGAATGTATTCGCAAACACTAACTTGCCATTTTAGAACAATGGGTGTTAGTAGTACTCTGATGGAAAATGTCCTCTGAGAACCATCATAGAGGATACATTTGATGGACATTAGAAGTAAAAAGTCATAAACAGACTTTTAGAAGTTTTCATTTAGGATTTTCTGATATTAAATATTGCTGCCATCAGACCCGCATACCCTGGTTTCTAAGAGTCCCTACAATTGTAAATGCTAAAGCAAAATAAAGATAATTTAATTAGCTGCCTGCCTTCAGTTAGGTACAATATTTTCATCTTCATTTTTCAGACAAAGTAACTGAAGACCCACTAAGATCTGCCTAAATTTGTACACCTGCTGAATAGCAGAAAAAAGTCAATAGGTCACACCTCCCACCTTCTGTTATAGCAGTAGCTCTAAACTTCAAGTTTCAGGACCCCTTTCCGCTTCTAAAAATTATTTAGGTCTTCAAAGAGCTCCTGTTTATATGTAGTCCCTCTACCAATATTTCTATATTAGAAATTAAAACTGAGATGTGCAAAACTATTTTATGTATTGATTCATTTTAAAATAATATTAAATAATAAAGAAATAATTATATTAAAA
>NW_016878442.1:0-555 GCF_001698545.2 Rhinopithecus bieti
AATACACAGAACGTAGTACCTGCCTGCCTACAAAGTGCCAGAGAGAAGATGTGAAGGATGAGTTTTGAGTTTTAAATTTGGATGCCTGAAACAAATAAGAAATGCAAGAGGGACTTCAGAGAAGGGGAAAGGGGATTTCAGCAGATGGGATGATGGCATGATCTTCAAGTGGACCTACCATACCCAATAGGTACCTCAAGTAATACTTTAGGAGTTGAATTGTTGCCTTTCCCTCTTTCCTTTATAAAAATCATATCTGTATTGTCTATTCTCTCACACATACATCTAGATTGAGAAGAAAAAACTCTGAAAATCAACTCTCACTTTTTGTAATGATGCCAGATTTCTAGCTTATATTCCTAGCTTGAGATTCGTGGAGATTCAAAACATTGATGTAACTTGACAGTGTTTTTTTAAGAATTACGTGATCATCACCAGAACAATTAGTGATTTAAGTTATGTTTCAGACTATATGACCTTAGATATCAAGCTGTGCCCCAATTCAACAACATAGAAGAAAACAATTTTCATTAAACACTAAGTGAAAGAAAAAAA
>NW_016878443.1:0-991 GCF_001698545.2 Rhinopithecus bieti
AGCCGGGCGTGGTGGCACACACCTGCAGTCCCAGCTACTCTGGAGGCTGAGGCAGGAGAATCTGACACAAGGATAACAGCTTTACTGCGGCGACAGGCTGACATTGAGAGCCGTGCCCGCAGATTACAAAAGCGCTTACAGGTTGTGCAAGCCAAGCAGGTCGAGAGACATATACAACATCAGCTGGGTGGATTTTTGGAGAAGACTTTGAGCAAACTGCCAAACTTGGAATCCTTGAGACCACGGAGCCAGTTGATGCTGACTCGAAAGGCTGAAGCTGCCTTGAGAAAAGCTGCCAGTGAGACCACCACTTCAGAGGGACTCAGCAACTTTCTGAAAAGCGATTCAATTTCAGAAGAGCTGGAGAGATTTACAGCTAGTGGCATAGCTAACTTGAGGTGCAGTGAACAAGCATTTGATTCAGATGTCACTGACAGTAGTTCAGGAGGGGAGTCTGATATTGAAGAGGAAGAACTGACCAGAGCTGATCCCGAGCAGCGCCATGTACCCCTGTGAGTAGACCTCATGCATGATAGCATTCTTGAGAAATGTTGGCACAGGGAAGAATGAATGAATCCCTACTATGGAGAGAATGTGATTCTTTGTACATAGGTGTCTAGGTTCCATTTGTTTTTTTCCCTGATGTTAGGTAGGTGAGTGCATATACATGTTAGTGAAGAAATGGAAGATATTTTTGCTGTAGTGTTGTGTTGTAGTCTAAATGGTGGTAATTTCCTTTTGAAGTCTTATTAAGAAAAAAAACTAGGAGACATCTGAGTGTAAAATTATACTGGTACCTCTTTAAGAGTGAATAATTAGATTTCTTTTGAAACTATATATAGGACATGACAAGTTAATGGCCTGATTGTTCAGATTTTCTTGTTTCCAGTAAGCAAGGACAAATGTTGAGTTGACCTAGTTACCTTTGTAGGAAATTACAGTTGATTTTGATTGAACTTTGAGCAGAGAGTATACCCAGTCTTCAATTTTA
>NW_016878444.1:0-961 GCF_001698545.2 Rhinopithecus bieti
GACTTCATTTCGTTATGTACCCAGTAGTTGTTCAGGAGCAGGTTGTTCAGTTTCCGTGTAGTTGAGTGGTTTTGACTGAGTTCTAGTTTGATTGCACTGTGGTCTGAGAGATAGTTTGTTAAAATTTCTGTTCTTTTACATTTGCTGAGGAGTGCTTTCCTTCTAACTATGTGGTCAATTTTGGAATAAATGCATGTGGTGCTGAGAAGAATGTATATTCTGTTGATTTGGGGTGGAGAGTTCTGTAGATGTCTATTAGGTCTCCTTGGTGCAGAGCTGAGTTCAATTCCTGGATATCCTTGTTAACTTTCTGTCTCGTTGATCTGCCTAATGTTGACAGTGGGGTGTGAACGTCTCCCATTATTATTGTGTGGGTATGTAAGTTTCTTTGTAGGTCTCTAAGGACTTGCTTTATAGATTTGGGTGTTCCTGTATTGAGTGTATATATATTTAAGATTGTTAGCTCTTGTTGAATTGATCCCTTTACCATTATGTAATAGTCTTCTTTGTCTCTTCTGATCTTTGTTGGTTTAAAGTCTGTTGTATCAGAGACTGGGATTGCAAACCCTGCTTTTTTTGGTTTTCCATTTGCTTGGTAGATCTTCCTCTATCCCTTTATTCTGAGCCTATTTTTGTCTGTGCAGGTGAGATGGGTCTCCTGAATACAGCACACTGATGGGTCTTGACTCTTTATCCAATTTGCCAGTCTGTGTCTTTTAATTGGAGCATTTATCCCATTTACATTTAAGGTTAGTATTGTTATGTGTGAATTTGATACTGCCATTATGATGTTAGCTGGTTAATTTGCTCAGTAGTTGATGCAGTTTCTTCCTAGCATCAATGGTCTTTACAATTTGGCATGTTTTTTCAGTGGTTAGTACCAGTTGTTCCTTTCCATGTTTAGTGCTTCCTTCAGGAGCTCTTGTAAGGCGGGCCTAGTGGTGAGAAAATCTCTCAGCAT
>NW_016878445.1:0-359 GCF_001698545.2 Rhinopithecus bieti
GCAAAAGCTCTTTAGTTTAATTAGATCCCATTTGTCAATTTTGGCTTTTGCTGCCGTTGCTTTTGGTGTTTTAGACATGAAGTCCTTGCCCATGCCTATGTCCTGAATGGTACTACCTAGATTTTCTTCTAGGGTTTTATGGTATTAGGTCTAACATTTAAGTCTCTAATCCATCTTGAATTAATCTTCGTATAAGGAGTAAGGAAAGGATCCAGTTTCAGCTTTCTACTTATGGCTAGCCAATTTTCCCAGCACCATTCATTAAATAGGGAATCCTTTCCCCATTTCTTGTTTCTCTCAGGTTTGTAGGGCTAATATCCAGAATCTACAAAGAACTCAAACAAATATACAAGAAAAAA
>NW_016878446.1:0-1419 GCF_001698545.2 Rhinopithecus bieti
AGTTTATTTACATAGAGGTGTTCATAGAATTCTCTGATGGTAGTTTGTATTTCTGTGGGATCAATGGTGATACCCCATTTATTAATTTTTATTGCATCTATTTGATTCTTCTCTCTTTTCTTTATTAGTCTTGCTAGCGGTCTATTTTGTTGATCTTTTCAAAAAACCAGCTCCTGGATTCATTGATTTTTTTGAAGGCTTTTTTTGTGTTTCTCTCTCCTTCAGTTCTGCTCTGATCTTAGTTATTTCTTGTCTTCTCCTAGCTTTTGAATTTGTTTGCTCTTGCTTCTCTAGTTCTTTTAATTGTGATGTTAGGGTGTCGATTTTAGATCTTTCCTGCTTTCTCTTGTGGGCATTTAGAGGTATAAATTTTCCTCTATACATTGCTTTAAATGGGTACCAGAGGTTCTGGTAGTTTGTGTCTTTGTTCTCATTGGTTTCAAAGAACATCTTTATTTCTGCCTTCATTTCGTTATATACCTAGTAGTCATTAAGGATCAGGTTGTTCAGTTTCCATGTAGTTGTGCAGTTTTGAGTGAGTTTCTTAATCCTGAGTTCTAATTTGATTGCACTGTGATCTGAGAGATAGTTTGTTGTGATTTCTGTTGTTTTACACTTGCTGAAGAGTGTTTTACTTCCAATGATGTGGTCAATTTTAGAATAAGTGTGTTGTGGTACTGGGAAGAATGTATATTCTATCGATTTGGGGAGGAGAGTTCCGTGGATGTCTATTATGTCCACTTGTTCAGGAGCTGAATTCAAGTCCTGGATATCCTTGTTAATTTTCTGTCTCATTGATCTGTCTAATGTTGACAGTGGGGTGTTAAAGTCTCCTGTTATTATTGTGTGGGAATCTAAATCTCTTTGTAGGTCTCTAAAGACTTGCTTTATGAATCTGGACGCTCCTGTATTGAGTGCATTTATATTTAGGATAGTTAGCTCTTCTTGTTGAATTGATCCCTTTACCATTATGTAATGATCTTCTTTATCTCTTCTGATCTTTGTTGGTTTAAAATCTGTTTTATCAGAGACCAGGATTGCAACCCCTACTTTTTTTTTTTTTTTTTAAACTTTCCAGTTGCTTGCTAGATCTTCCTCCATCCCTTTATTTTGAGCCTAGGTTTGTCTTTGCATGTGAGATGGGTCTCCTGAATACAGCACACTGAGTCTTGACTCTATCCAGTTTGCCAGTCTGTGTTTTTTTAATTGGGACATTTAGCTCGTTTACATTTAAAGTTAATATTGTTATGTGTGAATTTGATCCTGTCATTATGATGCTAGCTGGTTATTTCGCCCGTTAATTTATGCAGTTTCTTCGTAGTGTCAATGGTCTTTATAATTTGGCATGTTTTCACAGTGGCTCGTACTGGTTGTTCTTTTCCATGTTTAGTGCTTCCTTTAGGAGCTCTTATAAGGCAG
>NW_016878447.1:0-555 GCF_001698545.2 Rhinopithecus bieti
TTTCGGAGTGCATTGAAGCTTATATTGACAAAGGAAATATACTCAGGAAATCTAGAAAGAAGCTTTCTGACAAACTGTTTTGTGATTTGTGAATTTACCTCACAGAGTTACATGGTTCTTTTCATGGAGCAGTTGTGTAGCACTATTTTTGGGTAATCTGAGAAGGGATACTTTGGATTGCATGGAAGCCTATGGTGACGAAGGAAATATCCTCAGACAAAAACTAGAAAGAAGCTTTCTGAGAAACTTTCTTGTGATGTGTGAATTCATCTCACAGAATTACATGATTCTTCTCATGGAGGAGTTTGGTAGCACCCTTTTGGGGGATTCTGAGAAGGGATATTTTGGAACTCATTGAAGACTATGATGACAAAGGAATTATTCTCAGATAAAAATTAGAAAAAAGCTTTATGAGAAACTGCTTTCCTATATGAGAATTCATGTCACAGGGTTACACTGTTGTTTCCATTGAGCTGTTTGATTACAATGTTTTCATGGAATCGGCAAAGGGATATTTTGAAGCGCTTTGAGGCCTACGGTGAAAACGGAAATGTC
>NW_016878448.1:0-899 GCF_001698545.2 Rhinopithecus bieti
AAGGTTAAAATGAAGGAAAAGTGTTAAGGGCAGCAAAAGAAAGGTCGAGTTACCCACAAAGAGAAGCCCATCAGACTAACAGCAGATCTCTTGGCAGAAACCCTACAAGCCAGAAGACAGTGGGGCCAATATTCAATATTCTTAAAAAAAAGAATTTTCAACCCAGAATTTCATATCCAGCCAAACTAAGCTTCATAAGTGAAGGAGAAATAAAATCCTTTACAGACAAGCAAATGCTGAGAGATTTTGTCACCACCAGGCCTGCCTTACAAGAACTCCTGAAGGAAGCACTAAACATGGAAAGACACAATCGGGTAACAGTCACTGCAAAAACATGCCAAATTGTAAAGACCGTCCGTCAATGCTAGGAAGAAACTACATTAATTAACAGGCAAAATAACCAGCGAACATCATGACAGGATCAAATTCACACATAGCAATATTAACCTTAAATGTAAATGGGCTAAATGCCCCAATTAAAAGACATAGACTGGCAAATTAGATAAAGAGTCAAGAACCATCGGTGTACTCTGTTCAGGAGACCCATCTCACATGCAAAGACACACACAGGCTCAAAATAAAGGGATGGAGGAAGATCTACCAAGCAAATGGAAAGGAGAAAAAAAAAAAAAAAAAAAGCAGGGGTTGCAATCCTAGTCTCTAATAAAACAGACTTTAAACCAACAAAGATCAAAAGAGACAAAGAAGGCCATTACATAATGGCAAAGGGATCAATTCAACAGGAAGAGCTAACTATCCTAAATACATATGCATCCAATACAGGAGCACCCATATTCATAAAGTAAGTCCTTAGAGACCTACAAAGAGACTTAGGCTCCCAAACAATATTAATGGGAGACTTTAACACCCCTCTGTCAATATTAGACGGATCAATGAGA
>NW_016878449.1:0-1418 GCF_001698545.2 Rhinopithecus bieti
CATTTTCTTGTCTGTAAAGGATTTTATTACTCCTTCACTTATGAAACTTAGTTCAGCTGGATATGAAATTCTGGATTGAAAATCCTTTTCTTTAAGAATGTTGAATATTGGCCCCACTCTCTTCTGGCTTGTAGAGTTTCTGCCAAGAGATCTGCTGTTAGTCTGATGGGCTTCCCTTTGTGGGTAACCTGACCTTTCTCTCTGGCTGCCCTTAATGTTTTTTCCTTCATTTTAACTTTGGTGAATCTGACAACTATGTGTCTTGGAGTTGCTCTTCTCAAGGATTATCTCTGTGGCATTCTCTGTATTTCCCAAATTTGAATGTTGGCCTGCTTTGCAAGGTTGGGGAAGTTCTCCTGGATAATATCTTGCAGAGTGTTTTCCAACTTGGTTCCATTCTCCTCCATCACTTTCAGGTACACCAGACATTGATTTGGTCTTTTCACATAATTCCATATTTCTTGGAGGCTTTGTTCATTTCCTTTTACTCTTTTTTCTCTAAACTTCTCGCTTCATTTCATTCATTTGATCTTAGTCACTGATACTCTTTCTTCCTGTTGATTGAGTCAGTTACTGAAGCTTGTGCATTTGTCACGTAGTTCTCGTGTCATGGTTTTCGTCTCTATCAGGTCGTTTATGGACTTCTCCTCATTGGTTATTCTAGTTATCCATTCATCAAATCTTTTTTCAAGGTTTTTGGTTTCTTTGCACTGGATTCATAGTTCCTCCTTTAGCTCTGAGAAGTTTGATTGACGGAAGGCTTCTTCTCTCAACTTGTCAAAGTCATTCTCCATCCAGTTTTGTTCCATTGCTGGTGAGGAGCTGCGTTCCTTTGGAGGAAGAGAGGTGCTCTGATTTTTTGAATTTTCAGGTTTTCTGCACTGCTTTTTCCCCATCTTTGTGATTTTATCTACCTTTTGTGTTGATGATGGTGACATACAAATGGGGTTTTGGTGTAGATGTCCTTTCTGTTTGTTAGTTTTCCTTCTAACAGCCAGGACCCTCAGCTGCAGGTCTGTTGGAGTTTGCTTGAGGTCCACTCCAGACACTGTTTGCCTGGGTATCAGCAGTGGAGGCTGCAGAGAGAGAATATTGATGAACAGCAAGTGTTGCTCTCTGATTGTTCCTCTGGAAGCTTCATCTCAGAGGTGTACCCGGCCGTGTGAAGTGTGGGGTGTCAGTCTGCCCCTAGTGGGGGATGTCTCCCAGTTATGCTACTCAGGGGTCATGGACCCACTTAAGCAGCCAGTCTGTCCGTTCTCAGATCTCAACCTCCGTGCTTGAAGAATCACTACTCTCTTCAAAGCTATCAGACAGGGACATTTACATCTGCAGAGGTTTCTGCTGCCTTTTGTTTGGCTGTGCCCTGTCCCCAGTGGTGGAGTCTACAGAGGCAGGCAGGCCTCCTTGAACTGTGG
>NW_016878450.1:0-468 GCF_001698545.2 Rhinopithecus bieti
AGCTCTCCAGTGAGAGGAATTAATTGGTACCTAGTTGCCATGAGTTTCTTTTTAATGAAAATCAGAAAAGGCAAGGTCAGTACTTGCGGACAGCAGCATCTAGCAGAGCTTCCAAAATAAGAAGGGAAAAAGAGGAATGACAGGTGTCTATTGTCAATTGTTCCATCTTTTAAAAAAAAGTTAAGACTTTATTATGGAACCATTATATATATATCTAATATATATTTAATATGTTATATATATATGGATATATATAGAGAGAGAGGTTTTCACCATGTTGGCCAGGCTGGTCTTGAACTCCTGACCTCAAGTGATTGGCCTGCCTCAGTCTCCCAAAGTGCTGGGATTACAGGCTGGCCAATTATGGAAACTTCTGAACACACACCACACAAAAGGGAGCCATAACATATTGAATCTCTGTGGACCCAACACTAGGGTCCAATGACTCCTTTTTTTTTTTTTTTTAAG
>NW_016878451.1:0-1414 GCF_001698545.2 Rhinopithecus bieti
ATGAATACCCAGTTTATTGAGAGTTTTAGCATGAAGGGGTGTTGAATTTTATCGAACGCCTTTTCTACATCTATTGAGATAATCGTGGTTTTGTCATTGCTTCTGTTTATGTGATGGATTACGTTTATTGATTTGCATATGTTGGACCAGCTGTGCATCCCAGTGATGAAGCCGACTTGATCGTGGTAGATAAGCTTTTGATGTGCTGCTGGATTCGGTTTGCCAGTATTTTATTGAGGATTTTGCATCGATGTTCATCAGGTATATTGGTCTAAAATTCTCTTTTTTTTGTTGTGTCTCTGCCAGGCTTTGGTATCAGGATGATGTTGGCCTCATAAAATGAGTTAGGGAGGATTCCCTCTTTTCTTTTGTTTGGAATAGAAGTTCCAAATAGTTCAGAAGGAATGGTACCAGCTCCTCTTTGTACCTCTGGTAGAATTTGGCTGTGAATCTGTCTAGTCCTGGAGTTTTTTTGATTGGTAGGCTATTAATTATTGCCTCAATTTCAGAGCCTGTTATTGGTCTATTCAGAGATTCAACTTCTTCCTTGTTCAATCTAGTCTTGGGAGGGCATATGTGTCCAGGAATTTACCTATTTCTTCTTAAGTTTCTAGTTTATTTGCACAGAGGTGTTTATAGTATTCCCTGATGGTAGTTTGCATTTCTATGGCATTGGTGGTGGTGTCACTTTTATCATTTTTTATTGCGTCTATTTGATTATTCTCTCTTTTCTTCTTTATTAGTCTTGCTAGTGGTCTATCAATTTTGTTGATCTTTTCTTAAAAAACCAGCTCCTGGATTCATTGATTTTTTGAAGGGTTTTTGTGTCTCTATCTCCTTCAGTTCTGCTCTGATCTTAGTTATTTCTTGCCTTCTGCTAGCTTTTGAATTTGTTTGCTCTTGCTTCTCTAGTTCTTTTAATTGTGATGTTAGGATGTCGATTTTGGAACTTTCCTGCTTTCACTTGTGGGCATTTAGTGTATAAATTTCCCTCTACACACTGCTTTAAATGTGTCCCAGACATTCTAGTATGTTCTGTTTTTTTTTTCTCATTGGTTTCAAAGAGTATATTTATTTCTGCCTTCATTTCATTATTTACCCAGTAGTCATTCAGGAGCAGGTTGTTCAGTTTCCATGTATTTGTGTGGTTTTGAGTGAGTTTCTTAATCCTGAGTTGTAGTTTGATTGCACTCTGGTCTGAGAGACAGTTTGTTTTTATTTCTTTTCTTGTACATTTGCTGAAGAGTGCTTTACTTCCAACTATGTGGTCAGTTTTGGAATAAGTGTGATGTGGTGCTGAGAAAAATGTATATTCTGTTGATTTGAGGTAGAGAGTTCTGTAGATGTCTGTTAGGTCTGCTTGGTACAGAGCTGAGTTCAATTCCTGGATATTCTTGTCAACCTTCTGTCTCGT
>NW_016878452.1:0-4343 GCF_001698545.2 Rhinopithecus bieti
TTTTTTTTTTGAGACAGAGTCTTGCTCTGTTGCCAGGCTGAAATGCAGTGGTGTGATCTCAGCTCACTGCAACCTCTGCTTCCCGGGTTCAAGTGATTCTCCAGCCTCAGACTCCCAAGTAGTTGGGACTATCGGCGCACACCACGACACACAGCTAATTTTTTGTATTTTTAGTAGAGACGGGGTTTCACCACATTGGCCAGGATGATCTTGATCTCTTGACCTTGTGATCCACCCGCCTTGGCCTCCCAAAGTGCTGGGATTACAGGCGTGAGCCACCGCACCTGGCCAATAATAATCTTTTCAACAAATGGTGCTGGGACAACTGGATGTCTACATGCAAAAGAATTAAATTGAACCCCTACCTCATGCCACATGCAAAGCTGAAAGACAAGTAAAAATGAATTAAAGACCTAAACATAAGAGCTAAAACTATGGAATTCTTAGAAGAACGCATAGACTGAAATCCTCATAACCTTGGATTAAGCAACATTTTCTTAAGGATGACACCAAAAGCACAAGAAACAAAACCAAAAGTAGATAAATTGGACTTCACTAAAATTAAAATTTCTGTATTTTAAAGGACAACATTAAGGAAGTTAAAATACAAGCACAGAATGGGAGAAAATATTTGCAAATTATCCCATCAACTCAACAATAAAAACACAAATAACACAACTGAAAAGTGGACAAAGGATTAGAATAGACATTTCTCCAACATATACAAATGGAGCAATAAACACACAAAAAGATGTTCAACATCATTAGCCACCAGGAAAATGCAAATCTAAACCACATGAGATAGCACTTCCCATCCAACAGAAAATCTAGACTCAAAAATACAGGTGATAACAAGCATCGAAAAAGACGTGAAGGGGCCGGGCGCAGTGGCTCACGCCTGTAATCCCAGCACTTTGGGAGGTCGAGGTGGGCAGATCATGAGGTCAGGAGATTGAGACCATCCTGGCTAACACAGTGAAACCCCGTCTCTACTAAAAATACAAAAAATTAGCCGGGCTTGGTGGCGGGCGCCTGTAGTCCCAGCTACCTGGGAGGCTGAGGCAGGAGAACAGCATGAACCCGGGAGGCGGAGCTTGCAGTGAGCCGAGATCGCAGCCTCTGCACTCCAGCCCGGGTGACAGAGCGGGACTCCATCTCAAAAAAAAAAAGAAAGAAAGAAAAAATGTGAAGGAATTGTAACTCTCATACACTACTGATGAGAATGTAAATTGGTACAGTCACTTTGGAGAACAGACTGGCCGTTCCTCAAATGGTTACCATATACCCCAGTAATTCCATTTGTAGGCGTATACTGAAGATAAATAAAAACATATGCCTGCATAAAAGCTTGTACATGAATGTTCAAAGCAGCATTATTCATAATATCCAAAAAGTGGAAACAACCCAAATGTCCACTAACTGATGTATGAATAAAATAAAATGTGGTATACATTTTGTTGGATATCATTTGTCAAGAAGAATAAATGAACCACTGATACATGCTTCAGCATGAACAAACCCTGGAAACAGTATGCTAAGTGAAGGAAACTCGTTCCAAAAGACCATACGTTCTATGATTTTACTTTTGTGATATGCCCAGAAGTGGCAGGTCTTTACAGATAGAAAGTAGATTACTGTTTGCCAAGGGCTGGTGGGACAATGACAAAGGGGTGCAGAGTTCCTTCTTGGGAAAATAAAAACGTTCTAAAATGGATTGTGTGATAACCCTATGAATATATACTAAAAGCCATTTAATTGTGCACTTTACATGGGCAGATTGCCCAGTATATAAATGATATCTCAATAAAGCCAGTTATTGAAAGGAGTCATATAATATAGACAGGGAAGTAAACACTCAAAGGGTTCTGCCTGAATTCGTCATCATAGAAGTGAGTCCTGGCCGGTCACAGTGGCTCAGGCCTGTAATCCCAGTACTTTCGGAGGCCGAGGCAGGCAGATTGCCTGAGCTCAGGAGTTCAAGATCAGCCTAGGCAACATGGTGAAACCCCATCTCTACTAATATACATAAAATTAGCCAGGCATGGCAGCAAGCGCCTGCATTCCACACTACTCGGGAGGCTGAAGTAGGAGAACTGCTTGAACTTGGGAGGTGCAGGTTGTAGTGAGCCAAGATCGCACCACTGCACTCCATCCTGGCTGGCCCACAGAGCGAGACTCCAAGACTCCATCTCCAAAAAAGAAAAGGAAAGAAGTGAGTCCCAAAATTACTAACCCAGTCAGAAGAAATTGGGATCAGCCAGGTATGGTAAGTCATGCTTGTAATCCCATAATTCCAGCTCTTTGAGAGGCCAACGCAAGAAGATTGCTTGAGCCCAGGAGTTCAAGACCAGACCGGGAAACATGGCGAGGTGCCATCTCTGAAAAAAGAAAGAAATTGAGTTCACTGGGAGACTGCAAACTTAGAGGAACACCAAATGCACACTACAGCAGGACATTAGCAGAGAATACTTCAAAATGGAGCATATGGAAAAGAAAAGAAATCCATGGCCCTCCAATTTGCAGAGCTCACGCCAAACCTTAAAGCCAGGGATGAGGAGACATGTGACAATTCTGTTTCTCAGTTAACCTAGAATTAAGTCTAAATAGTGAAAAAAAAAGATGTAGACCCTGCTAACACCAGGGACTTTGGAAAAATGTATCCAGCATCAAAGGAGGACTCAAAGGCGAAGTATTTTGAAAAGAAGCAGCAAAGAATGCAAGGCAGATATCAGGAGCCTTTACCCATTAAATCATAAAGCACGAATGTTGAAAACCACAGCAACGACACCTCCCTACCACCTCATCAAAGTTGCCACATTACAGTAGCTTGTTCATGGTGGGCAACCAGTCATTTTCTCATGTGATTACTTTGTTTATTTATTTATTTATTTATTTATTTATTTATTTAGAGACAGAGTCTCACTCTGTCACCCAGGTTGGAGTGCAGTGGCGTGATCTCAGCTCACTGCAAGCTCCACCTCCCAGGTTCATGCCATTCTCCTGCCTCAGCCTCCCGAGTAGCTGGGACTACAGGTGCCTGCCACCAGGCTTGGCCAATTTTTTTTACTTGGTAGAGACAGAGTTTCACCATGTTATCCAGGATGGTCTCGATTTCCTGACCTCATGATCCACCTGCCTCGGCCTCCCAAATGCTGGGATTACAGGCATGAGCCACTGCGCCCAGCTGCGATTACCATATTTCTGAAAGACATAATAGTTTTGTGGGAAATGCTCAGTATTTTATTGATTTGGGGTACTAGAATAAGACGTGATTTATTTCAGAGTGAAGTATGTGAGGTTTTTCCTCACTGTGGCAGGTCACACTGGAAGCAGGGCAAATGTCAGATTTATGCTTTTGGTCTTGTCTTGAAAGCAAAAGGCTGGTTGTAGCCAACAGAGCTCTTGCTGGCATAATTCCAAAGGCCATAAGAGTGCTCAGCTATGTCTTCTATTGTCTCATTCAGAAGAAAAGAAATCATTGATTGCATTAGCTTTCTACTGATGCCTAACAAATTACCTCAAAATTAGCAGCTTAAAACAGCATGCGTTGATCACCTCACCATTCTGGAGGTCAGAAGTCCAGGTGGTTTGACTGGCTTCCCTGCTCAAGGTCTCACGAGGCTGACATTGAGGTGCTGGCCAGGCTGGATTTTTAATCAGAAGGCTGGAGGAATAACCCATTTCATGCTTACTCGGGATGCTGGCAGAGTTCCGTTCTATGCAGTTGTAGGACTGGGGAACTTGTTTCCTTTCTGGTTGTCAGCTAAGGGTGAAGAGCCACTGTCCTCCTGTATGTGAGGCTGTCTGTGTCTTCAAACCAGTGATGGCACTTCAGTTCCTTCTTGTGCTTGGGCTCTTTCCCCTTCTGCCTTCTCTTCTACCTGCCTCTTCTCCCATCAGCTACGGAAAGTCCTCTACATTTAAGGACTTGTGTAATTAGATTAGGCTCACAGGGATAATCTCACAGGTTAATCTGTGAATCTTAAGTTCAGCTGATTTGGGACCTTAATTATAACTGCAAAATCCCTTGTCGGCAGTACCTAGATGAACATTTGATGGAATAACCAGGGACGGAAATCTTGGGCCATGGAGGCACTTTTAGGACATGGCCTACCATATCTATAAAGAGACACTTCAAACTATACTACAAGGCTACAGTAACCAAAACAGTATGGTACTGGTACCAAAACAGAGATATAGACCAATGGAACAGAACAGAGTCCTCAGAAATAATACCACACATCTACAGCCATCTGATCTTTGACAAACCTGAGAGAAACAAGAAATGGGAAAAGGACGCCCTATTTAATAATTGGTGCGGGGAAAATTGGCTAGCCATAAGT
>NW_016878453.1:0-468 GCF_001698545.2 Rhinopithecus bieti
GAGGGGCGGAGCAAGATGGCCGAATAGGAACAGCTCCAGTCTCCAACTCCCAGCGCGAGCGACACAGAAGACCGGTGATTTCTGCATTTTCAACTGAGGTACTGGGGTCATCTCACTAGGGAGTGCCAGACAATCGGTGCTGGTCAGCTGCTGCAGCCTGACCAGCGAGAGCTGAAGCAGGGCGAGGCATCGCCTCACCTGGAAGCGCAAGGGGAAGGGAATCCGTTTTCCTAGCCAGGGGAACTGAGACACACAACACCTGGAAAATCGGGTAACTCCCACCCCAATACGGCACTTTAAGCAAAGAGGCACACCAGGAGAATATATCCCACGCCTGGCCAGGAGTGTCCCACGCCCACGGAGCCTCCCTCACTGCTAACACAGCAGTCTGCGGCGATCTATCCGCAAGGCAGCAGCCAGGCTGGGGGAGGGGTGCCTGCCATTGTTGAGGCTTAAGTAGGTAAACAA
>NW_016878454.1:0-552 GCF_001698545.2 Rhinopithecus bieti
TGAAAAGGAAATATCCTCACATGATAACTAGAGAGAAGCTTTCTGAGAGATTGCTTTCTGATGTGTGACTTCATCACACAGAGTTCCACCCTTCCCTTCTTGGAACAGTTTGCTAACACTGTTGTCGTGGATTCTGCAAAGGTATATTTGGGAGCACATTGAGGGCTATGGTGAAAAGGGAAATATCCTCAGATCAAAACTGTCCCGACCTGCAGGGCAGTCAACCGGGCCCTGGAAGGGGAGTGTGAATGGAGGAGACAAGAAAACACAAGAAATGGAGACAAGACAAACAGCCTGATCAAGTCTCGTTTATTGAGTGTAGGGTCATGCCTTATATAGGCTGGCAGGGGAAGAGGTTGGGTCAGGGCGGTGACGGGGGCTGGGTCTTCTCAAATTACAATCGCGCATGCGCCGTGGGTTTGTACTTTTCTCGGGCACGGGATCGCGCCTGCGCCCTGGGCTGCATATTTTCCTGGGCGGGAAAATGTTTGCGCGCGCGCGGGAAAGGTTGGCACGCGCGGGAAAGGTTGGTGCGCACGGGAACAGTTTTGG
>NW_016878455.1:0-2463 GCF_001698545.2 Rhinopithecus bieti
ATATATAAATGTATATTATATATATATATATATATCCACACATAACATTTTAAACTTACTTGTGTCTTTGTATTTAAAATGGGTTTCTTTTTTAAAAAAAACTTTTAGGTTAAGGGGTACTTGTTCAGGATTGTTATATAGGTAAATTGTGTGAACACAGGAGTTTGTTGTGCAAAGTATTTCATTACCCAGATAATAAATGTAGTACTGATAGGTAGTTTTTCGATCCTCACCCTCCTTCCACCCTCCACCCTCAAGTAGGCCCCAGTATCTGTAGTTTTCTTCTTTGTGTCCATGTGTACTCAATGTTTAGCTTCCCACTTGTAAGTGAGAACATGTGGTGTTTGATTTTCTGTTCCTGTGTTCATTTGCTGAGAATAATGGCTTCCAGCTCCTCCATGTCCCTGCAAAGGACACGATCCCATTCTTTTTTATGGCTGTGTAGTATTCCATGACATATATGTACCACATTTTCTTTATCCAGTCTATCATTGATGGGTATTTAGGTTGATTCCATGTCTTTGCTATTGTGAATACTGCTGCGATTAATATTTGTGTGCATGTGTCTTTATGGTAGAATGATTTATATTCCTTTGGGTGTATACCCAATAACAGGATTTCTGGGTTGAATGGTACTTCTCTTTTAAGTTCTATGAGAAATTTCCGAACTGCTTTCCACATGGCTCAACTAATTTACATTTCTATCAGCAGTATATAAGTATTCCCTTTTCCCCACAATCTTGCAACATCTATTATTTTTTGACTTTTTAATAATAGCCATTCCGACTGGTGTGAGAGGGAATCTCATTGTGGTTTGATTTGCATTTCTCTAATGATCAGTGCTGTTGAGCATATTTTCATATGTTTGCTGGACACTCATATGTCTTCTTTTGAAAAGTGTCTGTTCAAGTCATTTGCCCATAAAATGGGCTTCTTGACGGCAGCATATAGTTGGGTCTTACTTAAAAAAAAAAAAATCCTATATCACAAGCTTTGCCTCTTATTAGGATTTTTAGAACATTTACATTTAAAGTAATTAATGATACGATTGTGTTTAAATCTACCATCTTGCCATTTACCATTTGTCCATATGTTCTTTGCTTCCTTTTTCTTTTTATGATTTAAAACATTTTATTTCTTTCTTTCTGCTTTGTTGTTACCCATCTTTTTGGTTTATGATGTTTATTTCTGCAGTGGTTGTTTTAGGGCATATACTTCTTTAACTTATCTTTGTGATGATTTTATAATGTGTCAATTTGGAGGAGTTGAACTGAATTTCTCAGGGTTCCCTTTCCTTTATGTTTATGGTTATAATGGGTCACAGGACAGATCCTTATAGGGGCTTGGAAAGCAGAAGTGAGGTAGCAACTATTTTGTAGTATATGTACATGTCTCCTATTTGCTGGCTCAACTTGCTGGTGGGTGGCAGTGGGTGGGTCTGCAAGTGCCCCACCTTTCCCTGGATCCTCCATCAGGCTCTCTAACACCTGAGCTGAGTGCCTGTGTTTAGCTCTCTGCTGAAGAGTCTTGATCTCTGCAGGACACTCACACCACTAAGATCAGTGACAGCAGAACTGACATGGATTTTGGTCCATCCTCATGAGACCCAGCTCATTCTTGATTGGTCCTTCCTAGTCTTATCTCTCATTTTATATCCGCCTTTACTCCTGATTCCCACCTTAAGGATTTCAATCTCTAGTATCAAAGGTAAAGACAGTAGCTATCTAAGATTGCTTAACCAGCTCTCACACTTGCATAAGGCCAAATCCCTTCAACAACCCATATTCATATATACTTAAACGTTTATTTGTATAAAGTATCTCCTAGTGGTTGTGCTTCCTTAATTGAATTCTGACTGATACAATCTTCAAGTAATATTATTCCACTTATAGCCTAAAAATATTACCGTTTCTTTTCCACTTGTGTATCTCCTGGCATTTGTGCTATTGTCATTCATTTTATGTCTCTATTTTTTCTAAACCTAACCAGACATTATCATTATTTTTCATGTAATTATTTTAAAATCCATTATCTTTTAGAGTGACTAAAATTAAGAAAAGAGATCTTATATTTACTGACATAGTTATCATTTCTGCTCTTCATTTCTTGGTGTATATCCAGATTACTGTATGGTAATATTTGCCTTCTGCCTAAAGTACTTTCTATAAAGTTTCTTTTAGCTGGGTGCGGTGGCTCACACCTGTAATCCCAGCACTTTGGGAGGCCGAGGCGGGTGGATCACGAGGTCAGGAGATCAAGACCATCCTGGCTAACATGGTGAAACCCCGTCTCTACTAAAAATACAAAAAAATTAGCCGGGCATGGTGGCGGGCGTCTGTAGTCCCAGCTACTCAGGAGGCTGAGGCAGGAGAATGGCATGAACCTGGGAGGCGGAGCTTGCAGTGAACCGAGATCGCACCATTGCACTCCAGCCTGGGCGACAGAGCGAGACTCCGCCTCAAA
>NW_016878456.1:0-989 GCF_001698545.2 Rhinopithecus bieti
GCCCAAGATGGCTGAATAGGAAGAGCTCCAGCCTCCAGCTCACAGTGTGAGCAACACAGAAGACAAGTGATTTCTGCATTTTCAACTGACGTAAAGGGTTCATCTCATTGGGGCATGTCGGACAGTTGGTGCTGGTCCGCGGGTGCAGCCCGACCAGTGAGAGATGAAGCAGTGCAAGGCATCACCTCACCTGGGAAGTGCAAGGGGAAGGAAATTCCTTTTCCTAGCCAAAGGAAATTGAGACATACAACACCTGGAAAATCAGGTAACTCCCACTGTAATACTGCGCTTTACCAAGGGTCTTAGCAAATGGCACACCAGGAGATTATATCCCACATCTGGCCCAGAGGGTCCCACGCCAACGAAGCCTCACTCAATGCTAGCACAGCAGTCTGAGATCTAACAGCAAGGTGGCAGCGAGGCTGGGGAGGGGTGCCCACCATTGCTGAGGCTTAAGTAGGTAAACAAAGCCACTCAGAAGTTCGAATTGTGTGGAGCCCACCACAGCTCAAGGAGGCCTGCCTGCCTCTGTAGATTCCACCTCTGGGGACAGGGCATAACTAAACAAAAGCAGGGAAACTTTGGCAGAGGTAAATGTCCCTGTCTGACAGCTTTGAAGAGAGCAGTGGATCTCCCAGCACAGAGGTTGAGATCTGCGAACGGACAGACTGCCTGCTCCAGTGGGTCCCTGATCCCTGAGTAGCCTAACTGGAAGACATCCCCGACTAGGTGCAGACCGACACCTCACACCTCACACAGCTGGGTACACCCCTGAGACGAAACTTCCAGAGCAAGAATCAGACAGCAACACTTGTTGTTCAGCAATATTCTATCTTCTGCAGCCTCCGCTGCTGATACCCAGGCAAACAGGGTCTAGAGTGGACCTCAAGCAAACTCCAAGAGACCTACAGCTGAGGGTCCTGACTGTAAGAAGGAAAACTAACAAACAGAAACCACACCAAAACCCCATCAGTACATCACCATCATCA
>NW_016878457.1:0-990 GCF_001698545.2 Rhinopithecus bieti
CGATAACTACATGACGCATGCACAAGCTTCAATAGCCAATTCGATCAAGTGAAAGAAACGTTATCTGTGATTGAAGATCGAATTAATGAAATGAAGTGAGAAGTTTAGAGAAAAAAGAGTAAAAAGAAACGAACAAAGGCTCCAAGAAATATGGCACTATGTGAAAAGACCAAATCTACATCTGATTGATGTACCTGAAAGTGACGGGGAGAATGGAACCAAGTTGGAAAACACTCTTCAGGATATTATCCAGGAGAACTTCCCCAGCCTAGCAAGGTAGGCCAACATTCGAATTCAGGAAATACAGAGAACGCCACAAAGATTACTCCTCGAGAAGAGCAACCCCAAAACACATAATTGTCAAATTCACCAAGGTTGAAATGAAGGAAAAAATGTTAAGGGCAGTCAGAGAGAAAGGTCGGGTTACCCACAAAGGGAAGCCCATCAGACTAATAGCAGATCTCTTGGCAGAAACTCTACGAGCCAGAAGACAGTGGGGCCAATATTCAACATTCTTAAAAGAATTTTCAACCCCGAATTTCATATCCAGCCAAACTAAGCTTCATAAGTGAAGGAGAAATAAAATCCTTTACAGACAAGTAAATGCTGAGAGATTTTGTCACCACCAGAGCTCCTAAAGGAAGCACCAAACATGGAAAGGAACAACCGGTACTAGCCATAGCAAAAACATGCCAAATTGTAAAGACCATCAATGCTAGGAAGAAACTGCATCAACTAACGGGCAAAATAACCAGCTAACATCATAATGACAGGATCAAATTCACACATAACAATATTAACCTTAAATGTAAATGGGCTAAATGCCCCAATTAAAAGACACAGACTGGCAAATTGGATAAAGAGTCAAGATCCATCAGTGTGCTGTATTCAGGAGACCCATCTCACATGCAGAGACACATACAGGCTCCAAATAAAGGGATGGAGGAAGATCTACCAAGCAAATGGAAAGCAAAAAAAAAAGTAAGGGTT
>NW_016878458.1:0-869 GCF_001698545.2 Rhinopithecus bieti
GCCACTCCTAGCTAAAAATTTGTCCCTCAATACTGCTTCATGGTTCAAGTTGTCAACTAAAGGCCCAGCCTTCATGTTTAAGTTGCAGATCCAAAGAAGGAGGAAAGGCAGAGGGGCAGAAAGAAGCTCCCAAGCAATCTGTTTTATGCTGCTTTCACAGAAGTTCCTCTCAACAGCTCCTATTTCTGTTTCATTGGCTAATATTGAGTCAACTGGCTACCCCCAGGTCCTAGAGGGCATGGAAAAATGTCTTTTATCTGGACACATGGCAGCCCAAAGATACAAGGGTTCCCTGAGAAAGAAGAATGAGAAAATGGAGAGTGGGTAGAGAACTAACAGTCCCTGCAAGTCACACAGGACACTGAGCTATATCCACCAGGAGTGAAAGGGTTTTCTATTTAAAAGCACACAAATCTCTCAAGTTAACTGAAATGGTGGTTTATCGAAATTCTCCCCAGCAAGTGCCATTAAAGAGTGAGAGGTGGAGAGACCACTGAATCCATGACCACTCTCCCTCAGGAAGGGGATGAGGGAAGGCACAGGCATGAGGTAATAAAAATGTGCTGCCTGCACTATTCACAATAGCAAAGACTTGAAATCAACCCAAATGTCCATCTGTGACAGACTGGATTAAGAAAATGTGGCACATATACACCATGGAATACTATGCAGCCATAAAAAAGGATGAGTTTGCATCCTTTGTAGGGACATGGATGCAGCTGGAAACCATCATTCTTAGCAAACTATCACAAGAAGAGAAAACCAAACACCGCATGTTCTCACTCATAGGTGGGAACTGAACAATGAGATCACTTGGACTCGGGAAGGGGAACATCACACACCGGGGCCTATATGGGGAGGGGGGAGGG
>NW_016878459.1:0-1571 GCF_001698545.2 Rhinopithecus bieti
GTTTAAATGAAAGAAAAGATGTTAAGGGCAGCCAGAGAGAAAGGTCAGATTACCCACAAATGGAAGCCCATCAGACTAACAGCAGATCTCTCAGCAAAAACTCTACAAGCCAAAAGAGAGTGGGGGCCAATATTCAACATTCCTAAAGAAAAGAATTTTCAACCCAGAATTTCATATCCAGCCAAACTAAGCATCATAAGGGCAGGAGAAATAAAATCCTTTACAGACAAACAAATGCTGAGAGATTTTATCACCACCAGGCCTGCCTTATAAGAGCTCCTGAAGGAAGCACTAAACATGGAAAGGAACAACTGATACCAGCCACTGCAAAAACATGCCAAATTTTAAAGACTATTGATGCTATGAAGAAACTGCATCAACTAACGAGCAAAATAACCAGCTAACATCATAATGACAGGATCAAATTCACACATAACAATATTAACCTTAAATGTAAATGGGCTAAATGCTCCAATTAAAAAACACAGACTGGCAAATCGGATAGAGTCAAGACCCACCAGTGTGCTGTAGTCAGGTGCTGTATGCACCCAATACAGGAGCATCCAGATTCATAAAGCAAGTCCTTAGAGACCTAAAAAGAGACTTAGACTCTCACACAATGATAATGGGAGACTTTAACACCCCACTGTCAATATTAGAGAGATCAAAGAGACAGAAAGTTAACAAGGATATCCAGGACTTGAACTCAGCTCTACATCAAGCAGACCTAGTAGACATCTACAGAACTCTCCACCCTAAATCAAAAGAATATACATTCTTCTCAGCACCACATTGTACTTGTTCCAGAACTGACCACATAGTTGGAAGTAAAGTACTCCTCAGCAAATGTAAAAGGACAGAAATCACAACAAACTGTCTCTCAGACCACAATGCAATCAAATTAGAACTCAGGATTAAGAAACTCACTCAAAACCACACAACTACTTGGAAACTGGACAACCTGCTCCTGAATGACTACTGGGTACACAACGAAATGAAGGCAGAAATAAAGATGTTCTTTGAAACCAATGAGAACAAAGGCACAACATACCAGAATCTCTGGCACATTTAAAGCAGTGTGCAGAGGGAATTTCTAGCACCCAATGCTCACAAGAGAAAGCAGGAAAGATCTAAAATCGACACCTAACATCACAATTAAAAGAACTAGAGAAGCAAGAGCAGACACATTCAAAAGTTAGCAGAAGGCAAGAAATAACTAAGATCAGAGGAGAACTGAAGACATAAAAAAACTGAGCAAACTATCACAAGGACAGAAAACCAAACACCGCATGTTCTCACTCATAGGTGGGAATTGAACAATGAGAACGCTTGGACACAGGTTGGGGAACATCACACACTGGGGCCTGTAGTGGGGTGGGGGTGGGAGGAGGGATAGCATTATAAGATATACCTAATGTAAATGACGAGTTAATGGGTGGAGCACACCTACATGGCACATGTATACATATGTAACAAACCTGCACGTTGTGCCCGTGTACCCTAGAACTTGAAGTATAATAAAAATAAATAAATAAAAATAAAATAAAATTTTATTATTATACATTAAGTTC
>NW_016878460.1:0-616 GCF_001698545.2 Rhinopithecus bieti
TTACACCATTCAGAATGGCTAATATTAGAATGTCAGAAAATAACAGTTTGTCAAGGTTGTGGAGAAAAAAGAATGCTTATACACTGCTGATGGTAATGCAAATTAGTTCAGCCACTGTAGAAAGCAGTTTGGTGATTTCTCGAAGAACGCAAAGTAGAATTACCATTTATCCCAACAATCCCATTATTAGGTATATACATCCAAAGGAAAATAAATTGTTCTACTCTAAAGACACATACATGTGTATGTTCACCACAGCACTAATCATAATAGTAAAGACGTGGAATCAACCTTGATGCCCATCAGCAGTAGACTGAATAAAAAATCTGGTACATATACATAATAGACTACTATGCAGCTATTTTTATATGAGATCATGTTCTTTGTGGCAATATGGATAGAGGCCATCATCTTAAGCAAACTAAAACAGAAACAGAAAACCAAATACTGCATATTCTCACTTATGAGTGGGAGCTGAACTTTGAATACACATGGACACAAAGAAGGGAACAATAGTCACTAGGGCCTACTTAAGGGTGGAGACTGGGAGAACGGTGAAGATTGAGAAACTACCTATCAGGTGTAATGCTTATTACCTGGGTGACAAAATGATGTG
>NW_016878461.1:0-469 GCF_001698545.2 Rhinopithecus bieti
CCCCTGCCTTCCTGCCCAGACTCCTCCTCCTTGCTCCTCATTGACTGGTAGCCTGCTCGCACCCATGCCTCCTTCCACATCCTCAGCCGGCCGCCTAGGGTCCCCTATCTCTGCACACACCCACTCTAAATGCCCTGATGACACCCCCACTCCTGCCCCACACCCTCCTACAGTGTTAGCATCTTTGCAAGAGGTAGCTGGGGCAGAGGGGATAGTCAGAGTACATGTCCCTTTTTCACTGGCCGACCTTTCCAAAATTGAGAAGCGTTTAGGAGATTTCTCAGCTAATCCTACTATTTACATAAAGGAATTTAGATACCTTTTTCAGGCCTATGACTTAACTTGGCATGACCTCCAGGTTATCCTAACCTCTACCCTAAACCCTGAGGAGCAAGAGCGCATCCTAGTGGCTGGCAGGCAGCACACCAACCAATTACATTTAACTGATGCCGCCATTCCACTAGGGGAG
>NW_016878462.1:0-1568 GCF_001698545.2 Rhinopithecus bieti
AAAAAAAAGATATTCAGCTTCTGTAAATGCCTTACCTTACAGGGAATTTTAAGGATGTAAAAACTACAGTGATACTGTTTGAGAAGCAGCTTTTTTCTTATTGCCTTTGCAATTCAAGCAAGCCAAATATAATTCTATGAGCAGTTTTTAAATGTTAAGTGTAAGGATTACCTAATATTTACTACCAGCAGGCCAAAATGACACAAACAATAGGCCAGAGCTAGCAGGGTGGGAAGGAGGTGGCACGTCATATTCATGTGAGGAAACCTCTTCCCAAGGAAATAGGTAGAAACATCCCTGTTACAGACTGAATCATGCTGCCCTCCAAATTCTTGTTGAAGTCCTAACACCCAGTGTGACTGCATGTGGAAATAGGGCCTTGTATTAGTCTGAGTGCTCCAGAGAAACAGAACCAATAGGATGTATATATAATATGTAGAAAGAGGTTTATTATAAGGAATTGACTTGTGTGATTATGAAGGTTGGCAAGACACTGATATGCAGAGTGAATTGGCAAGCTGGAAACCAAGGAAGGCAATTTAATTCTAGTCCAAGGCTGAAGGCCTAGAACCAGGATGAATTGATGTTTCAGTATGAGTCTGAAAGCATGAAAAAAGCTGATGTTTCAATTCCAAGGCCGTCAAGCAGGAAGAATGCTCTTCTACTCGGGGGAGGGTCAGGCTTTTTATTCTACTTAGACCTTTAACTGATTGGACGAGGGCCACTGACATCAGAGAGGGCAAGCTGCTTTACTCCGTCTACCAATTTAAATGTTAATCTCATCCAAAATCACCTCACAGATGTACCCAGGATGTTTGACCAAATTTCTGGGCTCAGTCAAGTTGACATACAAAATTAACTATCACAAGAAAGGTAAATTTCAAATATTAAGATCATAAGGGTGGGGTCCTAATTCTATATGACTGGTGTCTTTATAAGAAGGGGAGACTGGGACACACAGAGAGACACCAAGGAAGCACATGCAGGGAGGAAAGGCCATGTGAGGACACAGCAAGCAAATGGCCATTGCAAGCCAAGGAGAGAGGCTCAGGAGAAACCAAACCTGCCAACACCTTTATCTTGGACTCCCAGCCTCCAGAACTGTGAGAAATAAATTTCTGTTGTTTAAGACACCCAGAGTAGCGTGACGCCTCCAGCTTTGTCCTTTTGACTTAGGATTGTCTTGGCAATGCGGGCCCTTTTTTGGTTCCATATGAACTTTAAAGCAGTTTTTTCCAATTCTGTGAAGAAACTCATTGGTAGCTTGATGGGGATGGCATTGAATCTATAAATAACCTTGGGGAGTATGGCCATTTTCACGATATTGATTCTTCCTATCCATGAGCATGGTATGTTCTTCCATTTGTTTGTGTCCTCTTTTATTTCACTGAGCAGTGGTTTGTAGTTCTCCTTGAAGAGGTCCTTTACATCCCTTGTAAGCTGGATTCCTAGGTATTTGATTCTCTTTGAAGCAATTGTGAATGGAAGTTCATTCCTGATTTGGCTCTCTGCTTGTCTGCTACCTGACTTCAAACTATACTACAAGGCTACAGTAACCAAAACAGCAT
>NW_016878463.1:0-3979 GCF_001698545.2 Rhinopithecus bieti
TAATTTATAGATTCAATGCTATCCCCATCCAGCTACCAATGAGTTTCTTCACAGAAAGAAAAAACTGCTTGAAAGTTCATATGGCACCAAAAAAGAGCCCGCATTGCCAAGACAATCCTAAGTCAAAAGAACAAAGCTGGAGGCATCACGCTACCTGACTTCAAACTATACTACAAGGCTACAGTAACCAAAACAGCATGGTACTGGTACCAAAACAGAGATATAGACCAATGGAACAGAACAGAGTCCTCAGAAATAACACCACACATCTACAGCCATCTAATCTTTGACAAACCTGACAAAACAAGAAATGGGGAAAGGATTCCCTGTTTAATAAATGGTGCTGGGAAAATTGGCTAGCCATAAGTAGAAAGCTGAAACTGGATCCTTTCCTTACTCCTTATATGAAAATTAATTCAAGATGGATTAGAGACTTAAATGTTGTCTCAGGAATCTTAAGGGCTCCTGGTTTTCCCTGAAACCTGTGGGAGGAAGCTTGCTGGCTTCACATTCATGGCAGGAGGACCAGAAGAGTCCATCAGTGGCTGCATTTGCAGGCCTCGGGGATCCCAGAATCAAGGCCTAGGGACTGACTAGGTCATAGTCAGCAGGTCCTGAGCTGGGCTAGATAAGGGTGTGATCAGAAAGTTAATTGTTGGTGACAGTGAGTCTGCCCTTGTTCCTAAGCCATTGTTTTAGTTTTGTAATACTTACAGGGCTGACAATCAGATTAAAATATAGAGAATAAGTGAAACCTCCTTCCTTCAGAAATGTGTATTGGGACTTTCTCCCAGGCTCTCTCTCCCCATTTTCTAACCTTTGAAGATAAAGGCAGAATTATAATTCTGACAAACCTTCCAGACAGCTTGCTTAATCTGGGCTATGAGGCTATCGGGCCCAGGGGCTTGTCTCCGCAATTACTGCTAAACTGAATATCAAGGCACCATGAGGTCAGCTGCACAGAGACCCTTTCCCAGAGGCAAACTGGCTCGAAGAGACCATATCAGAAAGATAAAGACTCATTAGGATGGAGCCAGATGGAGGATGGAAACAGAATTTTATTTGTCTGCTCTTTTGTTTCTAGGGAAAAACAAAAGCAACACAGGTCACTGGACTGTAAACATATGAAGTTTGACTATTGACAGAGGAAGCTCTTGGATTCATTTCTAGATCTCTTCCTTCCCAGCCCTGATTTCCTTCCCTTTCTGGGGAGAGGCAGCTGTGAAGAGCTGCCAGGTCTCCCTGCCCACTCACCCTGGTGGCACTGCCAGCTCTCCTCTGTTCCCACTGTCATCTTTGGGTCCTAGCCCTCAGCCCCCATTGCCTAGACCCTGCACTAGCTGCTCGCCTCCAAGGGCTGCTTCCCTCCCATCCAGATGGACCACATTGTTTCCCAAGTAGTCTCTCAAGAGCGTGCTCAGGTCCTGGGCACAGCTCTGCTCAGGTGCATGGAGTGGCCCCACTTCGTATGCAGAAAAGTCTCAGCAGATCTCCATAAACCTACCTTCCAAGGTATTTTCACATTCCCCCTCTTATTCTCAAACACACCGGCTGTTCCGTGGGCACCCTTGTGCTTTTCTGTCTCCCTGTCTGTGCTTCTGTTATTTCTCTGCCTGGGTTGCCCTTCCCCCCACTTCCACATGCCCAAATGCTACCCTGTGTTTACAGACCACCTAGGTGCCTCCTCCTCCTTGAAGCCTTTCTCGATACTTCCAGCTTAATTTCTCCCTTCCCTGGATCCCCACAGATTATACTTATTTGCACACTTCAGATGATATTATCACTTCCTATCTTGTCTGATAGTTATTTTTGTACATCTTTTATCTCCATGTGTAGATTATGAACACCATGGTTCGGAGGCTCTGCCTCTACTTTTTGGTATCTTCTATGGCAGTGGTTTCCATTGAGAAGCCATCGGGATTTTTTTAAGTACAGAATAACGTGATCAGATTTTTATTATGAACTTTTTTATTCATGCCCCCCTCGCTACCCAGGAACTGCTCAGAAAGGTCATTGTATGGGAAGGTTTTTTTGTTTTTTTGTTTTTTTGTTTTCTCAGCGAGGTTTCTGAACAATTTCCCCTGACTAGACAGTGCCTTCCACTTCTCTCTCCTCTCCATCGGGACCACCCTAGGTGAACTATCTTGCCGGCATCCCCTGACTGCAGTTTTTACAGAGTCTTTCTCTGTCTCTCTCTCTCTCTCTCTCTCTCTCTCTCTCTCTCTCTCTCTCTCTCTCTCTCTCCCTCTCTCTCTCTCCTAAGCCACCGTGTGGCAGAGGGTACTGTTCCTCACTCAGCAATGCCTGACCTGGGGCTGCATGGCGCACAGAGAGCCTACCTTATCCAAACCCATGTGCAGCCAGACACTTTGTAAGAAATACACAGGTAATGCTGTAGGCAGGCAAGGACTGGACACTGGAGAGGACCATGCAAGACTCTGGAGAGAAGGAAGCATCTGCACCAGCACTGCAGGAAACAGAAGTATGGTGGGAAGGACATCCTAGCTATAAAGAGACCTGTCAGAAAAGGCATGGAGGGGGGCATTTGCCTGAAGTGTGCAGGAGACCTTAGGGAGCTCACCTGGCAGAGGCTGATGGTTTGCTTAAAGGAGAGGAAGCAAATGAAGCTCAGAGGTCCTGGGCACCCAGTTTGTGGAGACTTCAGAGTTCATACAGATCAGAACTGGCAATTATGACATTGTACTTTCTAACATTAGGTTATGTTAGAGGATTGCTTTTTAGTGATTTTTTTTTTTTTCATTTGCATTTATCTTAGCTCTCCAAGTAAATGTTAAGATCCTTAAGGGCAGGGACCATATTTCATATTTTTGTTAAATGCTTTTATGGTACAAAGGGTCACTCTACAATTTATTTTATTCTCATATTGGGTTTTCTTAAAGCAGAGTAAAACATTCTTACCTATTTAATTAGGTTAATATTTAAGAGTGAAAATATATAATGTCCAGAATTAGCACCAAACTAATTCAGAGGAGGGAAGTTGGGGTAGCTTAAATGAGTGCCCATGAGTTAATGGCTTGTAGCTGGGTGATGGGCACACAGTGTTCACTGTATTATTTTCCCCACTTTGGTGTGCATGGGCAATTTTCCATAATAAGATGTTGGGTCTCCAGTGGTCCTGAGTAAGCCTTCAGCTTGCAGGACTCCCAGCACAGCTCCCTCCCTCATACCACCACACTGTGTAGCAGCCACCTGAGCCGCTAACTGCCAGCTGAGCCCCTTGCTACCTGACCTCCGGAACAGCCAGGAAAACAGCTAAGGATCAGCCATTGGGTTAGGGTCCTGGTACAGTCACAGCTCAGTGATGCAGACCCATCAAGCAGGTGGCAAAGACGACCATTATTTTCTATCACCATTGTATTTGTTAAAGCACAAGTGATTATAGTTATAATGTAAATATTAATAAAAAGGAAGGAAGGATGCATGGGTGAGCAGGTCACCTTTTGTCTTAGTCCGCTGGGGCTGCTATAACCAAATAATGTAGAATGGGAGGCTTATAAACAACAGAAACTTATTTTTCACTGTCCTGGAGACTGAGAAGTCTAAGATCAAAGCACCAGCAGATTTGGTGTCTGCTGAGGGCCCACTTTGTGGTTCGTAGACAGCACCCTCTAGCTGTGTCCTTACATGGGGGATGGGACTAGCTGGCTGGCTGTGGTCTTTTCTATAAGGACACAAATCCTTGCAAGAGGGATTTAATCAGAAGTTTTATCTTGAAACATCTTTCTTCATCAGAAAGTGTTTTGTATGCACTTAGAGGTAGAAACCATAGAAGATGTATTTACAATGTAAGTTTCTCTTTAAATAAGCACATCATTCTATCTTCCTTAAATCTGCTTTTTCACTGGACAAGTTCCAAAACTCAGATGTTGTCACCCCTTTTGTGCTGAACATACATTAGTTCTCTCTAGGGGAAATTTAGAGTTTTCACTTTTTCTTATGTATACCAAATTTTGAGTTA
>NW_016878464.1:0-960 GCF_001698545.2 Rhinopithecus bieti
CATTTTCAAGAAGAGACAGTGCCTGAACTAAGCCAGGCCAAGAAAGACGGGAGGTGGATTCTTTAGGTAAAGGAGGCATGGGCGAAGGCAGGAAAGCATAAGCTAGTATGGTGGGGACAGGCGACAACAAACAACTGGAAAGTTCAGAGTTGAAAGTGTGAAGTGCAGCAGGAGGTGAGGCTGGAGGTGCAGCTACAGCCAAGTTTTGACGGATCCTTCTTACACCATGCTGTGGTGCAGGAGCCCAGTCTTCAGAAAATGGAGAGCTGTGCAAGGGCACTACACTGGGAATTTGGAGGTAAGATTTGCTTCCCACTGAGATCAATGTAACTGACGAATGGAGGGTGCATTGTGGGGACTGGATGTGAGGTTAGGTGACCCACTCACATGCTGCTGCAATAGCCCAGGGAAGATGGGGAGGAGGCGCGGGTTCAAGATGGGAGGCAAAATTAGCTGGACTCGATGACTGGCTGGCTTGGTGAGCCGGTGGGTAGGAGAGAAAGTTCAAGGAGTGACTCCCAGGTTTCCACTTGAGAGCCTGAGTGGATAACAGTACCATGACTGATCCAGCAGTGCTGACAGGGAAGCTGGTCAGAGCAGCAAGTTTGTGAGCTCAGCTTGAACTGTTGACTTTGGACTGCATGCGAGTTCATTGATCAGGCCAGATGTTCTCACATTTCTAGCAATTCTGTAGTATAGTTAATAGTTCATCGGACAGTATAGAAGGACCACTATCATCTTCAGGCATGGGAAATGCTCATTTATTCTGAATATTGTGAAAGTAATATTCTAGAAATGTTTAATATTATCAGGTAGAAATAATAGCATGCTCTCATTTGATACAACTAAACATGTAGCAAGCATTGTGGGCTAAGCCTTGTGGGCTATAAGAGACATAGCTACCTACTTGGCTTATAAAACTATAAAAGAAGAGGCCGGGCGCAGTGGCTCATGCCTGTA
>NW_016878465.1:0-553 GCF_001698545.2 Rhinopithecus bieti
TCACACATCAGAAATCAGTCTCTCAGAAGGCTTTTCTCTAGTTATTATGTGTGGATAATTCCTTTTTCACCATGGGTCCCTATGGGCTCCCAAATATCACTTTTCAGAATGCACGAAAACAGTGTTAGCAAACTGTTCCTAGAAGGGATGGGTGGAACGCTGTGTGATGAATTCACATATAGGAAAGCAATCTCTCAGAAAGCCTCTCTACTTTTTATGTGAGGATACTTCCATTTTCACCATGGGCCCCTATGGGATCCCATATATCACATTGCGGAATCCATGACAACAGTGTTAGCAAACTGTTCCAAGAACGGAAGGGTGGAACTCTGTGTGATGAAGTCACACATCATAAGGAAATCTCTCAGAAAGCTTCTCTCTAGTTATTATGTGAGGATATTTCCTTTTTCACCATGGGCCCCTATGGGCTGTCAAAATCACTTTGGACTTTCCACGAAAACAGTGTTAGCAAACTGCTTCCTGAGGTCTAAGGTGTAAGTCTATGAGATGAATTCACTGATCAGAAAGAAGTTTCTCAGAAAGCTTCTTTCTA
>NW_016878466.1:0-1419 GCF_001698545.2 Rhinopithecus bieti
CTGTGGGACATTTGGTCTTCAATAAGCTCATGACATTCATTAAGCAAGTCAAGGCTATCCAAGCGAAACCTATACAGGTCCATTATCATTGCCTAGAACAAGAAGATTGCGGTGGTTCATACTCACACCCGTTATGACCACCTTCCCTATGCGCTGAACTGGACAGCCAATGATGGGTAAGAGAGTATCATCTCTCACTAACCTAAGACAGGAGGGCTGTCATAAGCTACTGCCTAATCCCATGACGGGTACCAGTGATGAGATGCATTACTCCATACTAAGACAGGCACAGTTCCCGAGGGACAATCTTCTAGCCATAATTATATATAAAAAAAGGGGGGACCTGTCCAGAGCCATGAGGCCCGGAATTAGCCGACCTCTGTTGCTTGATCTCCACAAAGTGGAGACAAGACGGCACATTTCCAGGTTCTTTATTACAAGCCTTTACAGTGCGCGCGCAAACTTTTACCCACCCAGGAAGATATGCAGCCTACAGTGCAGGTGCGATCCCGCGCCCGGGAAAATTACAAACCCACGGCGCATGCACAATTGTAATTTGAGTAAACCCAGCCTCCTGTCACTGCCCTGGCCCAACCTCTTCCTCTGCCAGCCTATATAAGGTGTTGCACCACCACCATTAAACGAGACTTGATGAGGCTATTTGTCTTGTCTCCATTTCTCATGTTTTCTTGTCTCCTCCATTCCCACTCCCCCTTCCAGGGCCCGTTCGACTGTCTTGCAGAATGGGACAGGCAATTGCTTTGCGATCTGTGTATTCGTCTCCTAGAGTTAAACCATTCTTTGGATTGAATAGCTTGAAATCATTGTTTTTGTGGAATCTGAGGAAGGACATTTGGGAACGATCCTGAAAATATGGAGAAAGAAATATCCTCAAAAGAAATCCAGTAGGAAGCTTTCTGTGAAACTGCTCTGTGTCGTCTTAAGTACTCTTGCTCCTTTAAGCCTCTCTTTTTCATTCAGCAGTAATCTAGCCCTGTGTATGTTTAGCGTGTGATGGGATATTCGGGAGCACTTTGAGGCTAACAATGAAAAAGGAAATATGTTCAGACCGAAACTAGAGAGAAACTTTCCGAGGAGCTGCTTTGTGACGTGTGCATTCCACTCACAGAAATATACTTTTCTTCTCCTAGAGGATTCTGGAATCCCTTTTGGAGAAAAAGCTACAAAACAGACATTCGGGAGTATAGGGAAGGCTACGGGAAACAGGAAATATCCTCAGACAAAAAACGGAAAGAAAATTTCTGTGAAAATGCTTTGTGTTAGATATATTTATTAATCTCGTATTGTTAAAACTTTAGTTATATTATGCAGCTTGGAAACTCCGTCATGGACAGATCCGCCAAGGGACGTTCGGGAGCACATTCAGGCCTACGGAGAAAGAGGAAAGATCTTCAGATA
>NW_016878467.1:0-990 GCF_001698545.2 Rhinopithecus bieti
AAAAAAAAAAAAAAAAAAAAAAAAAAAAAAAAAAAAAGCAGAGGTTGCAATCCTAGTCTCTAATAAAACAGACTTTAAACCAACAAAGATAAAAAAAAAATGACAAAGAAGGGCATTATGTAATGGTAAAGGCATCAATGCAACAAGAAAAGCTAACTATCCTAAATACATAGGCACCCAATACAGGAGCACCCAGGTTCATAAAGCAAGTTCTTAAAAACCTACAAAGAGACTTAGACTCCCACATAATAATGGTGGGAGACTTTAACACCGCACTGTCAATGTTAGATCGACGAGACAGAAAATTAACAAGGATATTCAGGACCTGAACTCAGCCCTAGACCAAGCAGACCTAATAGACATCTACAGAACTCTCCACCCCAAATCAAGAGAATATACATTCTTCTCAGCACCACATCACACTTATTCTAAAATTGACCACATAATTGGAAGTAAAACCCTCCTCAGGAAATGCAGAAGAACAGAAATTGTAACAAATAGTCTCTCAGACCACAGTGCAATCAAATTAGAACTCAGGATTAAGAAACTCACTCAAAACCACACAACTACATGGAAACTGAACAACCAGTTCCTGAATGACTACTGGGTGAAAAACAAAATTAAGGCAGAAATAAACAAGTTCTTTGAAACCAACGAGAACAAAGACACAACATACCAGAATTTCTGGGACACAGCTAAAGCACTGTTTAGAGAGAAATTTATAGCACTAAATGCCCACAGGAGAAAGCAGGAAAGATCTAAAATCAACACCCTAACATCACAATTAAGATAACTAGAGAAGCAAGAGCAGATAAATTCAAAAGCTAGCAGAAGACAAGAAATAACTAAGATCAGAGCAGAACTGAAGGAGACAGAGACACAAAAAACCCTTCAAAAAATCAATGAATCCAGGAGCTGGTTTTTTGAAAAGATTAACAAAATAGAATGCTATCAAGACTAATAAAGAAGAAAAGAGAGATTAATCAAATA
>NW_016878468.1:0-2338 GCF_001698545.2 Rhinopithecus bieti
CTGAGCTCCTGTCTTTTCCACGTTCTCCACACCAGCTTCTCCTCTGCCTGTTGGGGAAGAATGGGCTCCTGCTTGAAGTCAAAGTGTAAGCTTACATTTTGTCCACCTTGTACACCTGTTAAAAGCAGAACATAAACATCTCATCGCAAACAAGGATATTTTCAACACTGGTTAGCATGGAAACTTTTGAGTCATACGAATATACGGATGATTTTCTAATGAATTGTTTGTGCCCATGAGCCAAATTTGACCATCATCAATATGGTTCATCTTGTTTAATTTTTCAACCCATTTTACCCATCCACTTATTCCCTTGCTGGATGATTTTTACAACAGATCAACAAAGCAGTATCATATCATTGGTACATAAATTAACAAATATATACATTTGAAGTGTACCATAATTCTTGTGCATTAAAGCAACAGATTCCAAGGACTCTCACGTTAATAGAGTTGTCTTTTAATCCTTTATGTTTAAAATTAATTTATTGTAATAATTGGGAGACTGAAGGAAGTACAATGAATGCTACGATTTGCAGATGCAGGACTCACAGTATTGCATATTGGATTAGAATAAAGTACAGATGGGCACCTACATTCATAATTATTTAGTGGCTTTACCCAGTCCTCCTAGTGCAGAAATATCTCTTCTGTGGACACAGAGCTCACAAACCCATCATTCTTCCTTCAAGAATTTCCCCATCAAAGTCTATGATGGGACTTGGGGTTGATGAGTTTAATGTTTGAATTGCATTGATCACATGGCTGATTGGAAGCTCTGTAATGCATATTGTGTTGAAGGATATCTAGTGTAAAACTTCTTAGTTACATAAATATTGCCAGACATTTTCCCAACTCACCCATGTTCTGTAGTTTATTTGCTCTTAAGAGATTTTGTCCCCAGAATTTGCTTCATCATCTACTTGCTTCCTGTGATTTTTTAAGCAGGACTGGGAAAGCCCATCACGCCCCCTCCACTTTCTCCACATGAACCTATTGGATCCAGCATCTATGGATTCATGGGAATCAGACCATAAATGAGTGAACAGATGCTGTGACTGGCAGCTGCAGAGACCAGCTGAGCTCTCAAGTCTCTGGGCCATGGAGAGGTATGTGTGATATCTATGTATTTGCATATCCATATCCTTCTCCTGATAACCAGATCCAAAGACAAAACTTCATACCTAGTATCTTCTATTGAATGATCTTGGAATTTCAAATACAAAATATCCAGAATTTCTTTAAAAATTATCTTGATCTTAGATCTGTTCATCTTTTTGGGATTCCAGTGTAGGAGAACCCACATATTTAACAAACATGTATTAAGTCTATCCTTAGTGTCAGGCAGTGTTTTGGGCAATGACAAGACAGAAAACAAGAACAATAAACCATCTCATGGAGCTTGGATCTCAGCAGGGGAAACACGATGAATGGAGTCACTAACTGTACAGAAACATCTTCCTGTGGCTGGCCCTGCCCTGACAAGTTCGTCACTCTCCGGATCTGAAGCCCATTGCTGACAGCTGAGAGACACGCATTTCCATAATTCTGAAGAACGGATTGACTTGCTCACAAGTTGATGATGTTATTTGAATACACATGTTAAATATCATCCTGCTTCAACAGAATGAGGTCAATCTCCTTGGCCTCACAAATGGCTGGGGTCTTACTGTAGGGCAGAAATAAAACAGAACATTCTCATCAACCAGAAGAATTCCTAAGGGGAACCAGACAACTGAGTATGAGGAGGGAACTTCATTATCAGATAACCTCCCTACTGCTCTGTTTGTGATGGAGACAGAGCAATAGACACCACAGGCCCGGAAGCCTGCCCTGGGAAGGAGGCAGGGATGAAAGGAGGTAAAGAGAAGGGTTGGTAAAAATGCCTGGGAGGGCACTGGACAAACTGCAAATTAGCGTACCCTCAAGTCAGGCACCTCAGCACTGACACCTTCCTTCTCATGGTTTCTGAGGTAGCTCCGGGGAGGTTTGATCACGAGCTTTAACAGCAGCACCGTTAGTGTGTGAGGCATCATCCCATGTGCTGTAGAAGGCTCTGTCCTGATCCTCAGTGCTTTTGCTCCATAGAAAGGAGCCAGGTCTCTCTCTGGGTGTGCAAAGTCATGTTTGAAATAAATGTCACTGAATATGAGAGAAGGGAAGCAATGAGTCCTGAGTCCCAGGAAATACCCAAAGAAAAAAGGTGTGTGAGGCACTCAGTAGCAGCAGGAGGATGTTGTCAGGCTCTTATCACAGGAACAAGGTCGGGTCTCAACCTAGTGACCTCTTTCCTTTAGTCTTACACACACCACGGTGTGGGTCACGCATATTTTCCAGC
>NW_016878469.1:0-554 GCF_001698545.2 Rhinopithecus bieti
GGCCCTTAGTGGCGTAGAGAGGGGAAGGCACAGGCTGGTGCAGAGGCAACACAGGATGCACCGGATGGGTGGCAGGCGGTTGATCCATCGACGGCGGCTGGGCATCCGGGTCTGGGGAGCCAACGGTCTCCGAATTTTTGTCATCTTCAGGCTCGGGACCCAGATCCTCTTTGCCAGAGTCTTGAGAGGCGTTGCTCTCCTTGACCCCTTCCTCTCCATCTTTGTCCTTGCTTTTCCTTCCCAGCCGTTCTTCTACGTGGGCCGAGACAGGCACGGTCAGGGAAGCTTCTCTTTGAAGGGTCCTCCTATGACGCCGCCGCCCCATCAGCAAGTTGTCGGGGACGGTCTCGATGTTCACAGAGAGGGAGTGGCTGGCGCTCTGGCGCAGGGCCACCACCAAGGAGGCAGAGGGTAAGGAGGAGAACTTCAGGGTCTCTTCGGGGAGCAGCTCGATGTTGCCGGTGTACCAAGAGGCCCACCAGAGGAGGCTAACGAAGATGATGGCGGAGCCCAGGTAGACCAGCATGTCGTAGAAGTCCAGGTCCACAAAGACG
>NW_016878470.1:0-988 GCF_001698545.2 Rhinopithecus bieti
AGGCAGGTTTCCTTTAGCTGCTGTGAGCTTCACCCAGTTGGAGCTTCCCAGCGGCTTTGTTTACCTACTTAAGCCTCAGCAATGGCGGGCGCCCCTCCCCCAGCCTCGCTGCTGCCTTGCGGTTAGATTGCTGCAGACTGCTGTGTTAGCAATGAGGGAGGCTCCGTGGGCGTGGGACCCTCCCGGCCAGGTGTGGGATATAATCTCCTGGTGTGCCCGTTTGCTTAAAGCACAGTATTGGGGTGGGAGTTACCCAATTTTCTAGGTGTTGTGTGTCTCAGTTCCCCTGGCTAGGAAAAGGGATTCCCTTCCCCTTGTGCTTCCCAGGTGAGGCGATGCCTGGCCCTACTTCAGCTCTCGCTGGTCAGGCTGCAGCTGCTGACCAGGACCGATTATCCAGCACTCCCTAGTGAGATAAACCCAGTACCTCAGTTGAAAATGCAGAAATCTGCAGTCTTCTGTGTCACTCGCGCTGGGAGTTGGAGACTGGAGCTGTTCCTATTGGGCCATCTTGCTCCGCCCCCCGTGGAATATTATTAAGTCTTAAAAGGGAAATCTATTTATGACACATGGATGAAGCTGGAAGGCTTTATGCTAAGTGAAAGAAGCTAGACACAGAAACACAAGGACTGCATGATCTCACTTATATGTGGAATCTAAAAAAAGGTGAACTCTTATAAACAGTTTAGAAGGGTGGTTTCCAGGTGCGGGGACTCAGGAAAATGGGAAGATGTTCGTTGAAAGGTACAAACTTGCAAAAGGTACAAACTTTTATAGTGACTTTTATAACCTGAAGTTATTAAATGAATAAGTTCTGGAGCCCTAATGTATAGTGTGGTAACTATAGTTAATAATAATGTGTTATATACTTGAAATTTTCTAAGAGAGTAGATCTTAAGTATTCTCACCACAACAAGAAAAGAACTATGTGTGATAGTAAGTAATATTAATTAGCTTGATTGTGGTAATTATTTTACTATATATACAT
>NW_016878471.1:0-2216 GCF_001698545.2 Rhinopithecus bieti
TAGGCCAGTCGCAGTGGCTCACGGCTGTAATACCAGCACTTTGGGAGGCCGCAGCAGGTGGTTCACAAGGTCAGGAGATTGAGACCATCCTGGCTAACACGGTGAAACCCCATCTCTACTAAAAATACAAAAAATTAGCCAGGTGTGGTGGTGGGTGCCTGTAGTCCCAGCTACTCAGGAGGCTGAGGCAGGAGAATGGTGTGAACCAGGGAGGCGGAGGTTGCAGTGAGCCGAGATCATACCACTGCACTCCAGCCTAGGTGACAGAGCAAGACTCCATCTCAAAAAAAAAAAAAAAAAAAAAAAAAAAAAAAAAAAAAATTAAACTATGTGCATTGATATTTTTTACTTGAATAATTACTTTAATGTGAATTTTAAATACTTATTTTGTATTTTATAATTCACCCTGTACTCATTAGTTTTTTATAGTAGTTATAGCAAAAACATAGTGTATGCTCATGGGAACAAAAGGACATTGTAGTTGTGAAAACAGCAATTGAGAAGTTAGAAATAAAGAAGGAAGGATATAACTTGAGCAGTGATGGTTCTTTTGGGGCTACTTGAATAATCAAAGGGCACCAGAGCGGTTTTATCTCATAGAAAAAGTTCTGTAAACTCTGTAAGCGTCTTACACATTCATTATAAACTGATAGATTTATTGAGTACATTTAAGTAATTTAACATGGAAGCAATCTCATGCAAAATCAGAATTTCAGTATTTTCTTTTTTCTTGATTGGCACAATGCCAAAATTTTCATTAGTTCTAACAGGCAAGAAACTAATTTGTGGAAATGATATAATGAATGATGTTGGGGAGAAACTATCCATGTTAATTGTATTCAAGCTCTTCTCTTTGCCTACATAGAGTCTTTCTCATTTTCCAAACCATGTTGCCTTAGTCAGTCTTCTTACATCTCTCAGGCTGGTTGAAAGCTAAACTTAAGAATGTTTTCCTAAGGTTTGGTAGATTGAATTCCTGGGCCCCAGTTCTTCAGTCCTTGAAATGGCCTCATGGCAGGTGATTTTAGACTTCATTTTGAATTTTACTTTGGTCAGTGCAGATTTTAGTAGGTGTGACATGTGCGGAGGCCTGAAATATGCTTGAGTGGTTAAATTTGCTCTCTTGTGCAGTTGCTTTCTGCTAAAGAAGAACATGCTTTGTGTAGCCTTGTCCAAGGATAATGAAAGACACATGGAAAATACTTGGATTCAACTCAAAGTTTGGAGTCAAGGCCAGCTGAACCTAGCCGAAATCAGCTGAACCCCAGCTGAGTCACATACGCATACTTTGTCTGCCCTGAATTTTGGAGTGGTTTGTAAGACCACATTTCTGTAGCAGTAGCTGACTGATAAAGGATGAGAGATGTTCTGTTTGCTTAGTAACAGCTTTAGCTTCAGTTTGCTAAAGAGAAAAATGTAACACTAACTGATTAAGTGATATGCGTGAGATCAGACCAAACATCAGAAAATAATCGGAGACCACCTGTGTCAACGTTACTTTACCTTGAGCCAGGACATTTTAAATAAGACTCTACACCAATAAACATCCTGGTTGTTTGCTTCAGAAAATTTTTTGCAGAGCAATTTTTCTGGGCAAATAGTTTTCTTATGTGGGCAAATAACTATCTAGTAAGAACATTAGTTTGCTCACCTGAACAAACATCACCTATCAGGATATTAATTAATTTATTAAGACTTACTTTAAAACTTTCATTTCAAATTCTAAACTCTTAGGGCATTAACTTGGTCAATTCTAACTAGTTCCCCTTTTTGCCAATTCTAACTAGTTGCCCTCTTGAAGACCTAGCTTATACCCCATGAGCACAAACTCTAAAATTTCCTATTCTTCCCTAACCTCTCTATCTTTGAGAGATGACTCAAACTGTCAAACTGATATTCTTTCCTACTGAAGTAAATTTAATCACTCAGCTTTGGCCAGGTGCGGTGGCTCACACCTGTAATCCCAGTACTTTGGGAGGCTGAGGCAGGCGGATCACAAGGTTGGGAGTTTGGGACCAGCCTGGGCAATATGGTGAAACCCCGACTCTACTGAAAAGATAAAAAAATTAGCCAGGCATGGTGGCTTGCATCTGTAGTCCCAGCTACTCAGGAGGTTGTGACAGAAGAATCACTTGAATCCAGGAGGTGCAGGTTGCAGTGAGCTGAGATCAGGCCATTGCACTCCAGCCTGGACGACAGAGCAAGACATCATCTCA
>NW_016878472.1:0-1413 GCF_001698545.2 Rhinopithecus bieti
GCTTTCAGTAGTTGAAAAAAATGGTTGCATACATTTCTTACATTGGTAAACATCACTTCACCTTTACCTTGATTATAAAGTCCCAATCTGCTTTTGAGACTCTTTAGATTTCTGCAGTATGTAACTCTTTTTTTTTTTTTTTTGAGACGGAGTTTTGCTCTGCCACCCAGGCTCGAGTGCAGTGGCGCAATGTAACTCTTAATGATTCTTAAACTTTGTTGGAATGGGTTATTTATTTATTTATTTATTTATTTTTTGAGACCGAGTCTCACTCTGTTGTCCAGGCTGGAGTGCAGTGGCGAGCTCTCAGCTCACTGCAACCTCTGCCTCTGGGTAAGTGATTCTTCTGCCTCAGCTTCCCGAGTAGCTGGGATTACAGACATGTACCACCACGCCTGGCTAATTTTTTTATATTTTTAGTAGAGACTGCGTTTCACCATCTTGGCCAGGCTGATCTTGAACTCCTGACCTCAGGTGATCAGCCTGCCTCGGGCTCCCAAACAGCTGGGATTACAGGTGTGATCCACTGTGCCTGGCCTATGTTTGGCTTTTAACTGGTGGGGGAGGGATGCATAGCTTTGTAAATTTTCAGTCTTTTTTGTCCTTCATCTATTAAAGAGGTCATAGAGTAAGATATTTCCATTCAATCTTGGCAATTTCCCAGGCCAAATGATATGTTTCTAGGGTACTTCCAGGACTTACTGACAAAACTTACTGACAAAAGGGGAAGATAAGCGATGCAAATGAGAGCTGAAGCAGGGTCTCTCTCTCTCTCTTTTTTTGAGATGGAGTCTCGCTCTGTCACCGTCACAGGTGGGAATGCAGTGACGCGATCTTGGCTCACCATAACCTCCACCTCCTGAGTTCAAGTGATTCTCCTGCCTCAGCCTCCCAAGTAGCTGGGACTACAGGTGCCGCACCACCATGCCCAGCTAATTTTTTGTGTATTTTTAGTAGAGAGAGCGTTTCACCATGTTGGTCAGGCTGGTCTCGAACTCCTGACCTTACGATCCACCCACCTCGGCCTCCCAAAGTGCTGGGAGTACAGGTGTGAGTCACCGCGCCCGGTGAAACAGTCTCTTTTTAAGGTTGTAAGCTAGCTTGGGTTAGAAATAAAGGCAAAGAGCCACTCCATACCTGTAGTCCTAGCTACTGGGGAGGCTCAGACCAGAGGATCTCTTGAGCCCAGGAGTTCAAGGCTGCAGTGAGCTGTAATCACAGACTGCACTACAACATGGGCAACATAGAGCGAGACCTAATTAAAAATAAATAAATAAATGCAAGGAGAAAGTCAAATGAACATGGTGCATTTAGGTGTACAATTAGTTGGCATAAACAATTTTTTTTTTTTGAGACAGAGTTTCTCTCTTGTTGCCTAGGTTGGAGTGCAGTGGCCCAGTCTCGGCTCACTGC
>NW_016878473.1:0-902 GCF_001698545.2 Rhinopithecus bieti
ATTATAAATCATGCTGCTATAAAGACACATGCACACGTATGTTATTGTGGCACTGTCCACAATAGCAAAGACTTGGAACCACCACGAATTCCCATCAATGATACACTGGATAAAGAATATGTGGCACATATAAACTGTGGAATACTACGTAGCCATAAAAAAGGAGGAGTTCATGTCCTTTGCAGGGATATGGATGAAGCTGGAAACCATCATTCTCAGCAAACTAACATGAGAACAGAAAACCAAACACCCCATGTTCTCACTCATAAGTGGGAGGTGAACAATGAGAACACATGGACATAGGGTGGGGACATAGGGAGGGAAAACATTAGGAAAAATAGCTAATACATGCTGGGCTTAATACCAAAGTGATGGGTTGATAGGTACAGCAAACCACCATGGCACTTGTTTACCTGTGTAACAAATCTGCACATCCTGCACAAGTACTCAAGTACTTAAAATAAAAATAAAGACCCAGCCATCCCATTACTGGGTATATACCCAAAGGATTATAAATTATTCTACTACAAAGACACATGCACACGTATGTTTATTGCGGCACTATTCACAATAGCAAAGACTTGGAATCAACCCAAATGTCCATCTGTGACAGACTGGATTAAGAAAATGTGGCACATATACACCATGGAATACTATGCAGCCATAAAAAAGGATGAGTTCGCGTCCTTTGTAGGGACATGGATGCAGCTGGAAACCATCATTCTCAGCAAACTATCGCAAGAACAGAAAACCAAATCCCGCATGTTCTCACTCATAGGTGGGAACTGAACAATGAGAACCCTTGGACACAGGAAGGGGATCATCACACATCAGGTCCTATTGTGGGGAGGGGAGGGATAACATTAGGAGATATACCTAAGGTAAATGACGAGTTAATGGGT
>NW_016878474.1:0-992 GCF_001698545.2 Rhinopithecus bieti
ATTATATCCCATTTGTCAATTTTGGCTTTTGTTGCAATTGCTTTTGGTGTTTTCATCGTGAAGTCTTTGACCATGCCTATGTCCTGAATGGTATTGCCTCAATTTTCTTCTAGGGTTTTTATGGTTTTGGGTTTTACATTTAAGTCTTTAATCCATCTTGAGTTAATTTTTGTATAAGGTGTAAGGAAGGAGTCTAGTTTCAGTTTGTTGCATATGGCTAGCTAGTTTTCCCAGCACCTTTTATTGAATAGGGAATCCTTTCCCCATTGCTTGTTTTTGTCAGGTTTGTTGAAGATCAGATGGTTGTAGATGTGTGGTGTTATTTCTGAGGTCTCTGTTCTGTTCCATTGGTCTGTATCTCTTGTTTTGGTAGCAGTACCATGCTGTTTTGGTTACTGTAGCCTTATAGTATAGTTTGAAGTCAGGTAGCATGATGCATCTAGCTTTGTTCTTTTTGCTTAGGATTGTCTTGGCTATATAGGCTCTTTCAACCATTGTGGAAGACAGTGTAGCAATTCAAGGATTTAGAACCAGAAATACCATTTGTCCCAGCAATCCCATTAGTGGGTATATACCCAAAGGAATGTAAATCATTATACTATAAAGACACATGCACACATACATTAATTGCAGCATTATTTACAATAGCAAAGACATGGAACCAACCCAAATGCCCATCAATGATAGACTTGATAAAGAAAATGTGGTGCATATATGCCATGGAATACTATGCAGCCATAAAAAGGAATGAAATCATGTCCTTTGCAGGGACATGGATGAAGCTGGAAGCCATCATCCTCAGCAAACTAACACAGGAACAGAAAACCAAACACCACATGTTCTCACTCATAAGTGGGAGTTGAACAATGAGAACACATGGACACAGCAGGGGGAACAACACACACTGGGGCCCGTTGTGGGGTGAGCAAGGGAAGGGAGTGCATTAGGGCAAACACCTAATGCATGAGGTGCTTAAATCCTAGATGAGAGTT
>NW_016878475.1:0-475 GCF_001698545.2 Rhinopithecus bieti
AATGTGTGAATTCATCTCCCAGAGTTAAACCTTTCTTTTCATTGAGCAGTTTTGTAACACTGTTTTGTGGAATCTGCAAAAGGATATTTGGGAGGGCTTTGAGGCCTATGGTGAAAATGAAATATCATAAGATGAAAACTGGAGAGAAGCTTTCTGAGAAACTGCAATGTGATGTGCACATTCCACTCACAGAGTTATATCTCACTTTTCATTGAGCAGCATGGAAACACTGTCTGTGTAAAATCTACAAAGGGATATTTCAGAGTGTCTTGATGCCTGTAGTGAAAAGGGAAATATCCTCAGATAATAAGTAGAAAAAAGCATTCCGAGAAACTGCTTTGTGATGTGTGAATTCATCTTACAGAGTTAAACCTTTCCTTACATTGCACATATTGGAAACTCAGTCTTTGGACAAATCACTAAGGGTCATTGTGGGTGCATTTAGGCCTATGGTGAACAAGGAAATATGTTCAGA
>NW_016878476.1:0-3963 GCF_001698545.2 Rhinopithecus bieti
TATTTAGGCATTAAAATCACTCCCACAATGCGCTCACTCACCACAGACCATTTTAACTCTAATACAAAATCTTTCTCCTCCCCAAGATGCTAAAGAAATCCAATCCTTCCTAGGCCTAGTAGGGTTTTCAGACACTGGATTCCTAATTTTGGAATCTTGGCTAAACCTCTATATGCAGCTGTCAAGGAGACTCCCCAAGGACCTTTGTCTAACCCAAAGTTAATCTATAAACATTTCACTCACCTAAAAAACTGCCTTCTTTCACATCCTACTCTCTCACTCCCAGACTTCCAACGCCCCTTCCAGCTTTTCACAGATGAAAGACAAAAGTTGCTATTGGCCTTTTAGCCCAACCTGTAGGCACCACATACCATCCTGTGGCATATCTATCCAAACAATTAGATCCCACTGTACAAGGGTGGCAGCCCTGCCTTCGGGCCCTAGCAGCAGCAGCCTGTCTAACCCAGGAAGCAAAGAAACTCATCAGAGGCTGCAGCCTGACAGTCTTCTCTACCCACCGCCTTCAAGACCTTATTGCCCACAAAAGTATCAGCCACCTAACCCCGTCCAGGCTCCAACTTTTCCACCTCTTGTTCATAGAAGACTCTACCATTGTCCTAGGAGTCTGCTCCTCTCTAAACCCAGCAACCTTACTCCCCAACCCTCTCAAACAACACCATACTGAACACTCCTGTCCAGAACTTTTAGAGGCCCAACCACCTAGTCACGTGCATTTACATGACCAACCCTTGGAGAGCCCACAGTTAACCCTATTTGTGGATGGCAGTTCCTTTATAAATTCTCAAGGAAACAGGCAGGCAGGATACGCGGTAGTTACATCATCCACTGTCCTAGAAGCTAAGCCTTTACCACAATGAACAACATCACAGCAGGCGGAGCTTACCACACTAACTAGGGCTCTCCTCCTATCTAGAGGAAAACAGTAAACATATACACAGATTCTAAGTATGCCTTCTTAATTGCACACACCCATTCTGTCATCTGGAAAGAAAGAGGGTTCCTAACCACCTGTGGTACCCCATAATCAACAAAAGCAAATACTTAAACTGCTAGACGCTTTATCAGCACCTTCCAAAGTAGTCATCATACACTGTAAAGGTCATCAGACTCCATCTAACCCGGTGGCAGCTGGCAACAATTTTGCTGACACCACTGCCAAATCGGCTGCTGGATTCTCCACCCCTACACTTCCTTCTGTTTGTTTTCTTTCTCCCCAATATAACCCTAATTACACCCAGGAAGAAAAAACCAAACTATTACAAGACTCAACAGCCAGACTAGCCACAGACAATTGGATTTACATCAATAATAAATTAGTTATTCCTAAAACACAACTCCACACCATCTTAAGAGACATACATAATTCCTTACACATAGGACCCAGAGCTCTATATAACCTTCTAAGCCCCTTATCCACTGCCCTACACTCATGAAACACCTAATTATAATCAACCAACAGTGCTCCACATGCCTCAAGTCAAATCCTCAAGGCGCATTATGCAACTCCCACCCAAGTCACCAACTCAGAGGACACCAAGCAGGCGGAGATTGGCAAATTGATTTTACCCACATGCCAAAACATAAAAAATTCAAATATCTCTTAACCCTCGTTGATACCTTTTCAGGATAGATAGAGGCCTATCCTACCACAGGAGAGACTTTCAATATAGTTGCCTCCATACTCACTGAGCACATTATTCCTAGGTTCGGCCTCCCACTCACCTCCAGTCTGACAATGGCCCAGCCTTCATCTCCAAGGTAGTCCAACAGGTGGCAGCCCTCCTACACATCACCTGGAAACTCCACATCCCTTATAGACCCCAGTCCTCAGGTAAAGTAGAAAAGCCAACGGACTAATCAAACAACAACTCACCAAACTCTCACTCGAGACTCGACAGTCTTGGGTAACCCTCCTGCCTCTAGCCTTAACCCGGCTGCGGGCCACCCCGCAAAGTCCAACAGGCCTCAGTCCATTCGAACTAGTTTACGGCCGACCCCTCACCTTACAACAGCTGCCTACCCTTTCCTCTCCACTGGCAAATTACTTTCCATACTTAACTCTTTTGAGACAACTACTAAGATAGCATGCAGAACTAGCACACCCACCTCCGACAGGCACTTTTTTTTTTTTTTTTTTTGAGACGGATTCTCACTCTGTTGCCCAGGCTGGAGTACAGTGGCCAGATCTCAGCTCACTGCAAGCTCCGCCTCCCGGGTTTATGCCATTCTCCTGCCTCAGCCTCCCGAGTAGCTGGGACTACAGGTGCTCGCCAACTCGCCCGGCTAGTTTTTTGAATTTTTTAGTAGAGACGGGGTTTCACCGTGTTAGCCAGGATGGTCTCGATCTCCTGACCTCGTGATCCGCCCGTCTCGGCCTCCCAAAGTGCTGGGATTACAGGCTTGAGCCACCGCGCCTGGCCTCCGACAGGCACTTATAATCCACACATCTTTCTCAGCCCAGGTGATCAAGTATACTTAAAGAACATCCAGGCCAAAAACCTCCAGCCCAGGTGGAAAGGCCTGTATACTGTCCTCCTATCCACACACACAGCAGCCAAGCTATTAGGCCTCACACACTGGGTCCACATATCACAACTAAAGAGGGCCCCCGCAGAAGGCGACAAGTGGGAATCAACTAAACTCACCCCCACTCGCCTCAAGCTCACCAAACTTCCCTAATTAACACGTGCTTCCAGGCCTTTTATGACTATCCCGATTCCTCACCATACTGTACACAAATCTGGCAGAGTTTCAACACATCACCCCAGATCTCTATTTGCCCCAGACCCCAGCCCAACACAGTGGTTCTCTCGCCTACTCACCTTTGTGGAACACCTCCAGTGGCAAGGCGCATTCTACGCTTACTCAGAAGATGAAGTTTTCTTACTCATTTTATTACTATCCTTCTACATTCCAACAGCAATTACTAAACCCAACCTTTATATGGAGATTCTCCATAACTGAAACTTGGTCCTCCAACAACAAGCAACATACAGTTCTGCAAGGCACTGCAGACTGCTCACCTCAAGGCTGTCAATCTGCTCTTTCCATAAATTTCTCCCTAACTTCCGTCGCTGATAGATGGGCTCAACCATCCGTCTGTTTCCTACATGACCAGACAGAATACAATTGTAAAACTATTGGCAGCAAACCAATCTGGGTTGCCCATACAAATATTGCAAAATACACCATTGAATGCTAGATAATACACATGACAGAAAGTTAAGCAGCAAATATCTCTTCACTTACGATGGAAGAAGTGACCCCTTAAATATCATCTAAACATAAAAGACCCCTGGGACTCCCGATGGGCGGACGGAGTAAAAGGAGGACTTTACGGAGACGGCGTTTGGGACTCATATCCCACTGCCACCCTGTTAATAAAAGGACACTTGTCCAGCAAAATCCCTCCCCAAAATATACAAGTCCTACAAAATTTAACCCCAGTCATAAAGTCACAGGAACAAAACCTACAAGAGCAGTTAAATCCCCTAATAAAAAAGACCCATTCTCATGGTTAAAACTTGTCTGTCAAGGGCTAAACCTAACACAAACAGCTAACATAACAAATCTTTCCCACTGCTTCCTCTGTGCCGCTCTTGAAAGAGCCCCTTAGTGGCAGTTCCCTTACCCACTGCTTTCAAGGCTACAACTGACTCTACCGGCACCCCCCAAAACCGTCCCTACTCCAAGTCCCACTATACCAAAACCCAGAAAATCCAATCCTTCCTTTCTGCTACTCTGCCCCAAACTCCTCCTGGTGTAATTATACCCAATCGCCCAATAGGACCCAGACAGCTCCCGTTGGAGGTTACTTTTGGTGTAATCAAACCCTCTCTAAAATTCTTAACCCTACATCCATCAGCCAATTCCTTTGCGTCCCGGTGTCTTTAGTTCCTAGCCTAACCCTATATACCAAAGAAGTATTCCAACTGACTTCAC
>NW_016878477.1:0-3725 GCF_001698545.2 Rhinopithecus bieti
TAGAATTTAAAATATATTTCTATACATTGGCTATATCACAGTTTCTCTTGACATTATTTATTTAAACATAGCTTAACTTAAAAACTATTTTCTTGTTGAAAAGGAGTTTGTATTTTAATGTGATATCAGCCTGTTCAAATGTTCATAATATCTGAGAACCTCCTGACAGCCAAATATTGAAGAATCCTTTTCTTTTTTTTGGCCAGGATATATTATTTAAGTAAACAAGCAATGAGCACATTCTTTTTTTTTTTAATAACACTTGATGTTTAACTTCTTATAATGTCACAGATTTAACTAAAAGGAACACACTCAACATCAGTTTCATTAATTAATCAGAAAACACTGACATTTTAATTACTAATTTTCACACATTTCATATCTTATAACTAAAACTCTCAGAACTAAGATGGTTCAGAATAAATACTGCATCAAGTATTTATTTTATTTTAAACTAATTCTAACAGAGCATTTCTGTTTTCTAGTTTTTTGATAACTTAGTAAATATGATATGATTTGAAAGTTTCGTGCTTAAGTTCTGTTTGACAAACTTGTACAGATTTCTTTTCTGCAGGTTTTCTCTGACTCTTCCATAAATGAATGCATACCTATACATTCAAAGAAAAGATTTTCAAATATATATAACTGTAGCACCCTTTCAAGTAAGTTCTTATGGGAGAAGATGTACACACTATGTATTGGTAAAATTGAACTTATTTCAGGATAAATCAATCATTTATGTTATTATATGACAATGTCATAAATTAAGGGTATTTTACCTATCACTTTTGGTGGTTTTCCTGATCACTTTCTTTAATTTTTTTTCCAATGTAATAATTTATTTTTTACAAAGGTTTTGGCTTTTTTGTTAGTATACTTCATAGACATTTTATATCATGTTGGTAACTGGGAATTATGAATGAAAGGACTGAATGGTGAGTGTTTAGAATTAACACGGATGGAATGTGTATTTTACACTAGTTAAGACATCTATCACCTTCAATGTACTTGCTAGGACCAGATGATTAAGACTAAAACAGATAAGCTAGACTTTACATAGATGTATCTTAGACAGTCAGCTATATGTTTCAAAGCACATATTCTAAGTCATGGATCCATGTCAGAGACATAGAACAGCTATAGAAGAGTCATATTTCGTGTTTTGCTGTAGACATAAATTGTCTCATAGGTTTAATTTTTTTTTAAATTTTAAGATTATAACATTGGGTACTACAAAGAGAGAGAGGGTTTGTAAGATTGCTTAGCTGTTGAGAACATGTTTATTTAGCTTTATATACTAGTGTATGTCCATTATGCATCAATTTCCAAGATAATATTGAGATTTTTTATGAGATATTATGTGTAATCAATTTAAAATTATAGGACACTAATATAATTAGATTTTAACACATAAAATCATAGAGATTTTACACACTTAATCAGGATTTTAAAAGCCAGTGATAACAAGTTAATAATTGTAACAACTAATAGAGTATCTAAATAAATGTCACTATTTTATTAATTGATATTTAATTTGCTGTAGTCTGCCTCGGTAAATGTTAATTAAATGCCAGAAAATTCCTTATAAGCTTAACATATTAATAATCTTATAATTATGCCTTTATTGCTTACATAATTATAAGTTAATTACACTGCTACTAGATTTACTGTACCTTTTATAGAGAGCTCAAGAATATCCATTTTCTCCACAGTTCAATAAACTTGATTGCTTGGTAATCACTATTGGTCATAGAACATCAAAAGCTGTTTTAATAAATATACACTTCCACACAAAGGAGTAAGCATTACATATAAAATAGAAAATGAAATAATTGAAATCTGCCCTTATTCTTCTATTAATTTATTATCACTTACTTTAGAAAATATGTGACAATTTAGGAGAACATAAACGAATTGTTTCTCTTTCACAGACATTTCTAAAATGATGTGCCTTAAGAGTGTTTTGGTTTTTTTAAAGTGCTTTTACATGTATAGTCTAATTTTATATTTATGACGACCTTAGAAAATGCAATTATCCTCATTTTACTAATGAGGAAATTGGTTTAAAGATGATGTAACTTTTCCAGTAGGATCCAACTTTGCTTTTCCTTATACACATACTGGTCTTCTGTCTTATGTCTTGTATTTTCACCACACATCCTCTCAATTTACCTACCAAGGCTATGTAAATTGTCACTAACCTTTGTCTATATTTCTGGTAGATAATATTATACACAGAAAAAATGTACATATGTTAATTTATTCTTCACCAAACACATTATTTATTCAATTTTCACCCATTGTGGTCCAGCATGTTGATGAATAAGCTGTGCCTTATTCACCTTTGTATTCATCTTTGCATGCCTTATACATCATGTAATTTGTCACAAAACACGCAGTATTATAATAAAATAATAATAGAATTCAGTAAGTTTTCTGGTTAAAAAATGTACCTATAATGATCAATAGCCTATGTATCTATTAAAAAATAAAATAAGAAAATTACCAATCTTACTTATCAAATTATAAACTACATATGCTAGAGTGATATTTAATATTAAAACTTATTTAATAAAATAAAAAATAGTACAAAGGAAGATAAAATATAATTAATGGAGGAGAAACACCATGTGTCTTGTTTAGGTACACAAATATCAAATTTTATGCAATTTCAAGAAAAGCTCCTTGGATGTTAATTATGAAAATTATAAGAATGTTAAATTGTATTTGGAAGAATAAATTTGAGAATAGATAATAAAATTATGATTCGATTCATGCCAGTATGGCATGTAAAATAGCCAAATAATAGCATTTCTTATACTGGATTGATTCATAGATCCTTAGTGTTTGATAAATGTTAAAAGGATTTATGTGAATGAAAATTTATGTTTTCTGAGAAATGTAGATCTTAAATGCAGGCTTTTTTAAAATTCAAAGCCTTATGGATGGGGATGGGGATGGAGGTGGAGGGCAAGACTTATTTACTATGTTCTATCTAGAATTTTCCACAGCTAATAAGAATTGTGTTACTGTTTTTAGGAAAAACGTTATACTATCCTACAGAATTTTGGAGTCTTGGCTAATAGTTTGGATAGGATGAAAAAACACAAAACAAAATAGTGTTAAAAAGTTGTCTGAGTAGATGGATAGTCAATGAAGTTAATATTTCGATTCTATTCTTAAAAAATACAATGACCTGTTTTCTCAGTACCATTTATTAAATAGGGAATCCTTTCCCTATTTCTTGTTTTTGTCAGGTTTGTCAAAGATCAGATGGCTGCAGATGTGTGGTGTTATTTCTGAGGGCTCTGTTCTGTTCCATTGGTCTGTATCTCTGTTTTGGTACCAGTACCATGCTGTTTTGGTTACTGTAGCCTTGTAGTATAGTTTGAAGTCAGGTAGCATGATACCTCCAGCTTTGTTCTTTTGGCTTAGGACTGTTTTGGCAATGCAGGCTCTTTTTTGGTTCCATATGAACTTTAAAGCAGTTTTTTCAAATGCTGTGAAGAAAGTCATTGGTAGCTTAATGGGGATGGCACTGAATCTATAAATTACCTTGGGCAGTATGGCCATTTTCACGATATTGATTCTTCCTATCCATGAGTATGGAATGTTCTTCCATTTGTTTGTGTCCTCTTTTATCTCATTGAGCAGTGGTTTGTAGTTCTCCTTGAAGAAGTTTGAAGTTCTCCTTCACATCCCTTGTAAGTTGGATTCCTAGGTAT